>NC_068422.1:69511135-69603635 GCF_023373465.1 Oncorhynchus keta | reverse complement strand
CCTCATCTCTCCATCCCTCCCACCTCCTTCTCCTCATCTCTCCATCCCTCCCACCTCCTTCTCCTCATCTCTCCATCCCTCCCACCTCCTTCTCCTCATCTCTCCATCCCTCCCACCTCCTTCTCCTCATCTCTCCATCCCTCCCACCTCCTTCTCCTCATCTCTCCATCCCTCCCACCTCCTTCTCCTCATCTCTCCATCCCTCCCACCTCCTTCTCCTCATCTCTCCATCCCTCCCACCTCCTTCTCCTCATCTCTCCATCCCTCCCACCTCCTTCTCCTCATCTCTCCATCCCTCCCACCTCCTTCTCCTCATCTCTCCATCCCTCCCACCTCCTTCTCCTCATCTCTCCATCCCTCCCACCTCCTTCTCCTCATCTCTCCATCCCTCCCACCTCCTTCTCCTCATCTCTCCATCCCTCCCACCTCCTTCTCCTCATCTCTCCATCCCTCCCACCTCCTTCTCCTCATCTCTCCATCCCTCCCACCTCCTTCTCCTCATCTCTCCATCCCTCCCACCTCCTTCTCCTCATCTCTCCATCCCTCCCACCTCCTTCTCCTCATCTCTCCATCCCTCCCACCTCCTTCTCCTCATCTCTCCATCCCTCCCACCTCCTTCTCCTCATCTCTCCATCCCTCCCACCTCCTTCTCCTCATCTCTCCATCCCTCCCACCTCCTTCTCCTCATCTCTCCATCCCTCCCACCTCCTTCTCCTCATCTCTCCATCCCTCCCACCTCCTTCTCCTCATCTCTCCATCCCTCCCACCTCTTCTCCTCATCTCTCCATCCCTCCCACCTCCTTCTCCTCATCTCTCCATCCCTCCCACCTCCTTCTCCTCATCTCTCCATCCCTCCCACCTCCTTCTCCTCATCTCTCCATCCCTCCCACCTCCTTCTCCTCATCTCTCCATCCCTCCCACCTCCTTCTCCTCATCTCTCCATCCCTCCCACCTCCTTCTCCTCATCTCTCCATCCCTCCCACCTCCTTCTCCTCATCTCTCCATCCCTCCCACCTCCTTCTCCTCATCTCTCCATCCTCCCACCTCCTTCTCCTCATCTCTCCATCCCTCCCACCTCCTTCTCCTCATCTCTCCATCCCTCCCACCTCCTTCTCCTCATCTCTCCATCCCTCCCACCTCCTTCTCCTCATCTCTCCATCCCTCCCACCTCCTTCTCCTCATCTCTCCATCCCTCCCACCTCCTTCTCCTCATCTCTCCATCCCTCCCACCTCCTTCTCCTCATCTCTCCATCCCTCCCACCTCCTTCTCCTCATCTCTCCATCCCTCCCACCTCCTTCTCCTCATCTCTCCATCCCTCCCACCTCCTTCTCCTCATCTCTCCATCCCTCCCACCTCCTTCTCCTCATCTCTCCATCCCTCCCACCTCCTTCTCCTCATCTCTCCATCCCTCCCACCTCCTTCTCCTCATCTCTCCATCCCTCCCACCTCCTTCTCCTCATCTCTCCATCCCTCCCACCTCCTTCTCCTCATCTCTCCATCCCTCCCACCTCCTTCTCCTCATCTCTCCATCCCTCCCACCTCCTTCTCCTCATCTCTCCATCCCTCCCACCTCCTTCTCCTCATCTCTCCATCCCTCCCACCTCCTTCTCCTCATCTCTCCATCCCTCCCACCTCCTTCTCCTCATCTCTCCATCCCTCCCACCTCCTTCTCCTCATCTCTCCATCCCTCCCACCTCCTTCTCCTCATCTCTCCATCCCTCCCACCTCCTTCTCCTCATCTCTCCATCCCTCCCACCTCCTTCTCCTCATCTCTCCATCCCTCCCACCTCCTTCTCCTCATCTCTCCATCCCTCCCACCTCCTTCTCCTCATCTCTCCATCCCCCAACCTGAACTCTGAGGCACCTCATTAAGACAACGGCCCCCTGGCCTCATCGGCTGTGGCTGAGGTGAGGAATATCATATAATCATGAAGTGGAGATGGCATTGCACTCATCAGAAATTATAGATGAGTTTTATGGCGCCTAGGCAGGTCCGGCAGGCACAGGCCCAGGGACCTGGGGGACAGTGGCAGGGGTCGGGTTACTGGTGGAGGGGTCACAGCGAGGGCCTCCACCTCTTCATCACTCAGTCCCCTGCACCCTCCGACAGGGACAGGAACTACGCACACCACCCCTCCCCTCCCGAAACCACAGGGAAAGGCTTTGGTCAGACGCAACAAGCATTCATCAAATGGCACTGTACAAACCAAACCAAATCTGAGAATCAGAGTGGCTATTTCGTTCTGAGGCAAAAGCCGTTGCTTAGGCGTCTGCCGCCATCTTACTTTGGCTGGCTCAGAGCTCTATCAGAGATGGAATCTAGTTCTACAATATGACTCAGGTTATTGAGCCCCGGGATTTGAAGTTACCATTAAATTATAAGAAGCTGTTGTACCTGTCCCAAACACATACAGGATACTCAATTCAGGACAATAGGATGACAGTGAAGATGTTTGTACTGTATTGAGGACCATAGACTTACTAACACTTTCAGGACTAATGGGTATTTCTCTGAAGCTACAGTGCTAATGGAGCTAACAATTTATAAATAGTATATATTTAAACACTACTGTATTTGCTGGTTTTATTTGTTTGTTTTCGTCTTTCTTTTGTCAGAAGAACTGTTCTGATCACACGTCTGTTCCGCTAAGCCACGTTGAGCTGTGTGTTAGTCTGAGTTCCACCTGACCTCGTCACAAAGACAAAAGAAAAGGAGGAAAAATTGTAATCAGTGACCTGCATTTGACTCTGTCCATTTCCAACCCTGTGCTCCTCCTCCTTGAGATGCCCAAGGACTCTCACCCCCCACCCCCTCCATCATCAGCCCTGCAGCCCCCTCACAGCCCTCCCCCACCCTTCTCCATCCAGCCCATAGCCAGCAGGCCGGCACACAGGGGGTTTCCACACTACTTATCAGCAGATATGACCCGCGTCCTCAGACGCCATGATTGATAGTTGTCATCTATAGCATAGCCAGCCAACCTTCTGCTGCACTATAGCGGCCAAGAGACAAGCATAGTATTTCAGCCAGGATGTCCAGCATCCATCCACTGAGGTCCAGAGCAGAGCTGAGGCTGAGCCTGGATCCTGAAGGAGAGCGGGACCAAGGGAGGAGCATGGTACTTGTTCTGTGGAGGAGTCACAGCATGGACCAGACAGGCTCCTCTTACAACAAGAGCCTTAAAACCAGGATGAGCATTATCCTCTGACATGACAAACTGACATTTTTCTAGCTTGATATACACCCCCAGCCATTCCTCTTCCCCAATTCACACTATTGTACACAGGACTGCACACACAAACCATACCTACATGGTCAAAACACACATACACACAAACTCTCTGACACACACACACACACACACACACACACACACACACACACACACACACACACACACACACACACACACACACACACACACACACACACACACACACACACACGTGCGCACAAACCCATAGTAGCACTCCAGCTCGGGGCTGTGGGGCAGTAGTTGAGCAATGCCTCCCTGGGGGGGGATATTTTATAGTTTGTGTCCATCAGTGGCATGGCCTGGGGCGTTGGGGTTGACAGTAAGTGCTCTCAACACCGGTGACACTGATTCATCTGAGCCATGACACAGATGAGAGAGGAGGGGGCAGAGGGGACAGAGGGGGGACAGACACAGGGAACCAGAGAGGGAATAAAAAAATAACTTAGAGACCAGGTCGTGTCATGTCTATGGACGATACACAGGCCCTCACTAGAGAGTCTTATGTATCTGTGTTGGAACCTAGTGTACGTGTGTGAGAGCTCATTCAGGTAGCTGGTGATGCTAATAAGCGCCTTTTGTCTTTTCCATTGTGATCCTGTAGAGTTCTGTATGTGTGGTAATGGTAGAGTGGTAGTATGAGCGTAGCTGTTCTCTAGAACACATCCTCTGGACCACAGTGAGGCTGTTCTGAGCTGTGCTGGGCTGGGGTGCTTGGCTTGAGAGGGGGCCCCCCCAATCTAACATGGCATTTCAATTTCTCATCTTCCCTCGCTGCTGTGCCTCTTCTACATATAAATAGGGAGGAGGGTCTGAACCCCAGCCTCCAGGATGCGCATACTAAGCAATCAATGTGTCACCTCTCCCTGACAGTCCTATTTTTTTTTCATACGAGCGCCGGGTTCATTTTTTCTTGTCAGCAGAAGGTAATTTGCTCTATTGTGATTCAGTCCGAAAGCTTGGTGACGAGGTGTCTGATAGGTCACCCCCCTCCTTCACCCCCAGGGGCTGAATGAGGCACCCCACTACCCAGTCCCCTCTCCCCACACCCAGGCCAGCCCTTCTCCATCTGAGACAGTAGGGCTGCTAAATTAGATAAGCTGGGCTGTAGCCCTGTTTAATAAAAGATGCAGAGCTCCCAGGGGACGGCCTTTCTGAAGGCCGAACAGAGCCATGAACAGAGCCAAAGCACAGACAATGGCGTTTGCATTGGCACAATGGACAGGAAGTGGAAAGAATGAACCAATCATGGAAATATATCATTTAAAGCAGCCTCGCCCCATGCACCTCTCTGTCTCTCTCTGTACCCTTATGCATCATAATGGATCATTTTGGCCTCATATTTTGGGTGGAAAAAAAATAGAAATATTCATGTATTCATATATTTAGGAACTACATCCTGCTGTTGACATATGTTGGATGGAAGCTGCCGATTTCCAGCTGTTTTATGGCGTTTCAGAAAAAGCTAAATATTTCCAAGGCCATTAGAGCCACTGCATTACCATGAGCAGTAACACCTCCATCTTGCATGGACGCACTGAGAGCAGGACATAGTGTTTGAAAAAAGCTATATATACGTATGTGAAGTACCCCACATATTACTGAGGTTCCAGTTTCACTGGAAAATGTCACAATAAATAGGGGAGGGGAATATGAAATGATTGGTTATCAGCTCATATTCTTTTAAATAATGTAAATAAATACTTATAGTGATATTTCTGCTGGCCATTAAGTCTTTCATTTTTTGGTTAATGGTTGTGTGTGTCTGTGTCTGTGTCTGTGTGCGTGTGTTTATGTGTGCGCTAAGGGGTGTGGAATGTTCTGGATGCTCTCATGCAGAGCACAATCACACAGAGCGGCATGGCGTCATGTCAGCCCAGTCCCCACCAGCCTCATTCACATATAATGGCTTTGTTACCAGGAGGATTTTCTCCTTCTCTCCTCCTTCTCTCCTTCACCCTCTCTCCTTCTCCTTCTCTTCTTCTCCTTCTCTTCTCCTTCTCTTCTTCTCCTTCTCTTCTCCACCCTCTCTCATTCTCCTTCTCTTCTCCTTCTCTTCTCCTTCTCTTCTCCTTCTCTTCGTCACCCTCTCCTTCTCTTCTCCTTCTCTTCTCCTTCTCTCCTTCACCCTATCTCCTTCTCTTCTCCTTCTCTTCTCCTTCTCTCCTTCACCCTCTCTCCTTCTCTTCTCCTTCTCTTCTTCTCCTTCTCTCCTTCTCTTCTCCTTCTCTTCTTCTCCTTCTCTTCTTCTCCTTCTCTTCTCCTTCTCTTCTTCTCCTTCTCTTCTCCTTCTCTTCTTCTCCTTCTCTTCTTCTCCTTCTCTTCTCCTTCTCTTCTTCTCCTTCTCTTCTCCTTCTCTCCTTCACCCTCTCTTCTTCTCTTCTCCTTCTCTCCTTCACCCTCTCTCCTTCTCTTCTTCTCCTTCTCTCCTTCTCCCTCTCTTCTTCACCCTCTCTCCTTCTCTTCTCCTTCTCTCCTTCTCCCTCTCTTCTTCACCCTCTCTCCTTCTCTTCTCCTTCTCTCCTTCACCCTCTCTCCTTCTCCTCTTCTCCTTCTCTTCCCCTTCTCTTCTTCTCCTTCTCTCCTTCTCCCTCTCTTCTTCACCCTCTCTCCTTCTCTTCTCCTTCTCTCCTTCACCCTCTCTCCTTCTCTTCTTCCCCTTCTCTCCTTCTCCCTCTCTTCTTCACCCTCTCTTCTTCACCCTCTCTCCTTCTCTTCTCCTTCTCTTCTTCTCCTCTTCTTCTCCTTCTCTCCTTCTCTTCTTCTCCTTCTCTTCTTCTTCTCTTCTTCTCCTTCTCTCCTTCTCCCTCTCTTCTTCACCCTCTCTCCTTCTCTTCTCCTTCTCTCCTTCACCCTCTCTCCTTCTCTCCTTCTCTTCTTCTCCTTCTCTTCTTCTCCCTCTCTTCTTCACCCTCTCTCCTTCTCTTCTTCTTCTCTTCTTCACCCTCTCTCCCTCTTCTTCTCCCTCTCTCCTTCTCTTCTCCTTCTCTCCTTCACCCTCTCTCCTTCTCTTCTCCTTCTCATCTTCTCCCTCTCTTCTTCACCCTCTCTCCTTCTCTTCTTCTTCCCTTCTTCACCCTCTCCTTCTCCCCTCTCTCCTTCTCTTCTCCTTCTCTCCTTCACCCTCTCTTCTCTTCTTCTCCTCTTCTTCTTCTCTCCTTCACCCTCTCTCTTCTCTTCTTCTCCTTCTTCTCTCTTCTCCTTCTCTCTTCTCTTCTTCTTCACCCTCTCTCCTCTCTTCTCCTTCTCTTCTTCTCCTTCTCTTCTCCTCCTTCTCTTCTCCTTCTCTTCTTCTCCTTCTCTTCTCCTTCTCTCTCTCCTTCTCTTCTTCTCCTTCTCTTCTCCTTCTCTTCTCCTTCTCTCTCCTTCTCTCCTCACCCTCTCTTCTCTTTCTCCTTCTCTCCTTCATCTTCTCCTCTCTTCTTCACCCTCTCTCTCCTTCTCTTCTTCTCTCCTTCTTCACCCTCTCTTCTCCCTCTCTTCTTCACCCTCTCTCCTTCTCTTCTCCTCTCTTCTTCTCCCTCTCTCTCTTCTCTTCCCTTCTCTTCTTCTTCTCTCCTTCTCCTCTTCTTCACCCTCTCTCCTTCTCTTCTTCTCCTCTCTCCTTCTCTTCTTCCCCTTCTCTCCTTCTCCCTCTCTTCTTCCCTCTTCTTCACCCTCTCCCTTCTCTTCTCCTTCTCTTCTTCTCCTCTTCTTCTCCTTCTCTCTTCTCTTCTTCTCTTCTCTTCTTCTCTCTTCTTCTCCTTCTCTCCTTCTCCCTCTCTTCTTCACCCTCTCTCCTTCTCTTCTCCTTCTCTCCTTCACCCTCTCTCCTTCTCTCCTTCTCTTCTTCTCCTTCTCTTCTCTCCTCTCTTCTTCACCCTCTCTCCTTCTCTTCTTCTTCTCTTCTTCACCCTCTCTCCTTCTTCACCCTCTCTTCTCCTTCTCTCCTTCACTTCCTTCTCCTTTCTCATCTTCTCCCTCTCTTCTCTCTCCTTCTCTTCTTCTTCCCTTCTTCACCCTCTCTCCTTCTCTCCTCTTCTCTCTTCTCCCTCTCTCTTCTCTCTTCTCTTCTCCTTCTCTCCTTCACCCTTCTCCTTCTCCTTCTCTCTTCTTCTCCTTCTCTCTCTCCTTCTCTTCTCTTCTCCTTCTCTCCTTCACCCTCTCTCCTTCTCTTCTTCTCCTTCTTCTCTTCTTCTCCTTCTCTCCTTCTCCCTCTCTTCTTCACCCTCTCTCCTTCTCTTCTCCTTCTCTCCTTCACCCTCTCTCCTTCTCTTCTCCTTCTCTCCTTAACCCTCTCTCCTTCTCTTCTTCTCCTTCTCTCCTTCTCTTCTCCTTCTCTCCTTCACCCTCTCTTCTTCTCCTTCTCTCCTCCTTCTCTCCTTCTCCCTCTCTTCTTCACCCTCTCTCCTTCTCTTCTCCTTCTCTCCTTCACCCTCTCTCCTTCTCTTCTTCTCCTTCTCTCCTTCTCCCTCTCTTCTTCACCCTCTCTCCTTCTCTTCTCCTTCTCTCCTTCACCCTCTCTCCTTCTCTTCTTCTCCTTCTCTTCTTCTTTTCTTCTCCTTCTCTCCTTCTCCCTCCATTCTTCACCCTCTCTCCTTCTCTTCTCCTTCTCTCCTTCACCCTCTCTCCTTCTCTTCTTCTCCTTCTCTTCTTCTTTTCTTCTCCTTCTCTCCTTCTCCCTCCATTCTTCACCCTCTCTCCTTCTCTTCTCCTTCTCTCCTTCACCCTCTCTCCTTCTCTTCTTCTCCTTCTCTTCTTCACCCTTTCTCCTTCTCTTCTCCTTCTCTTCTTCACCCTCTCTCCTTCTCTTCTTCTTCTCTTCTTCACCCTCTCTCCTTCTCTTCTTCTTCTCTTCTTATCTTCTCCCTCTCTTCTTCTTCTTCCTCTCTTCTTCTCATTCTTCTCCCTCTCAATGTTTACAGGAAATACAGCATAGCCTACGCTGCCCGTGGAGACCACTTAAAGCAAGGAATTATAATTACTATTTTTGTCTTCTTTCAAGATATGTGCTTAACATTGGGAACATTCAAGCTGCTCATTTAATGAAAATGAGGGGGAAAAAATTAACTGAGGAACATGCACTATTCTGGCAGACATATGCACTTGACTGTTCCAGACATATACAGATACAGTGATTCCCTTTACCCAACCCCATCAACTAGCCAAAAAGAGAGACATCAACCATTATGCACAGCAACAAAAAACACGCACAGACACATGCACATGTGACACGAGCCTACCGGACGAGCTAAACTACCTCTATGCTCGCTTCGAGGCAAATAACACTGAACCATGCATGAGAGCACCAGCTGTACCGGAAGACTATGTGATCAAGCTCTCCGTAGCCAATGTGAGTAAGACCTTTAGACAAGTCAACATTCACAAGGCCGCAGAGCCAGACGTGTACTGCAACCATACGCTGACCAACCTTCAAGTGTCTTCACTGACATTTTCAACCTCTCCCTGTCCGAATCTGTAATACCAACATGTTTTAAGCAGACCACCATAGTGCCTGTGCCCAAGAACACTAAGGTAACCTGCCTAAATGACTACAGACCCGTAGCACTCACGTCTGTAGCCATGAAGTGCTTTGAAAGGCTGGTCATGGCTCACATCAACACCATCATCCCAGAAACCCTTGACCCACTCCAATTTGCATACCGCCCAAACAGATCCACAGTTGATACACTCACACACTCCTGCACAGTAAAAATGACAGAGTAAATATAACTCTAATTGAAGTAAATGTAACTCTGCCTCAGATAACATTTGGTCCCAGTCTAAAAATAGAGTTGTAAACGTTCAATTTAGTGTTGCATTTTGCATTTCACTCTGTACCGTATTAATTGAAAATAACTCTGTTACCTTTTCAACTCTCTGAAGTGTTGTTCAGTATTCTAGAGTTAATTATTCACAGTAATGTTTACTCTCACAATATAATCACAAGAGTTAATTCAACGTCTATGGAGAAAACTCAAAGCTATTTCGGGGGATTATATGGTCCCATTTGAGAAGTAATGGTGTAGAGTTTGCATTTGCAGATTTCTTACTGTGTCATATTATGGAGGCTTGCAATATGACATCCAAGCTCAATTGGTATCCATTTAAGAGGGAGGATATCCAGAAATGTTACATCACCCACAATTTACATTCAAAATAAGAGATCATTAGTATCATTGTGTCACATCAGATCAAAAACAATCAATGTACATGTGAAATCACAGATACTAAAATAAACTATTCTAAAATTCGACCTACAACAGAGCATGCTGGGAAATATGACAATGACGCCCCTCGCACATCTGTGGATAATCCATCATTTGAACTCCCTGTTTCTGTGTACACTTGTGGAGTTAATAGTACTCAGTCCCAATCAACTCCAGTTATCAACACTAACTCCAGGGAGCGTATCAATCTGTTGATGGTTAAGATGACTCCGGTAGAGTCAATCAAATAAAAAAAGTATTCTGCGATTTCAACTTTCTTTAATTTAGCAGGTGTTAAGCGTGCGTACATCTCTCTGACCCCCACTCCCCCCTGATTTTATCTCTATAACGTCCCCTGTGGACTGTGTAACCATTTTAGTGCGTCGTTGAATAACGTTGCTACTGTTCACTGTGTTTCAGTGATGATCAGAGAGGGTCCATCAGACATCGTACAGCCCATAAAGCCTCTCTGATGTCAGCACATTTTCATTGTTATCAAAGGCGTATGCCGTTTTTATTATTGCGGCCTACACATTTCCTCTCAGCCCCTGCAGCCTACAGAGATTGATGGGCCTCATTTATGAATATGTATAAGATATGCACGTGGGTTTGAGCTGGCCTTTGACCTTCATTTGCTCACAGATAGAGGCTTTGCGCTACTCCATCACATCAAAACATCTTGTTTTAAATCTTCTCCCTCCCAAAAACGGAATATCAAGTGGTGTTCTTTCTGGGTAAATAATCTGCAACGCACCTTGTGTTGATTCTCCTCAAGTCACAGGCCCATTTTAATAGAAGTATAAAAAATATATATATACGTAGAGAGGAACAACATTTGATTAAAACATTAACATGTTTTCTAGTACATTATTAAAAATAAAAAAATCCTTCCCTTTTTCTCCCCAATTTCGTGGCATCCAATTGTTAGTAATTACTGTCTTGTCTCATTGCTACAACTCCCATACGGGTTCGGGAGAGACGAAGGTCGAGAGCCATGCATCCTCCGAAACACAACCCAACTAAGCCACACTGCTTCTTAACACAGCACGCATCCAACCCGGAAGCCAGCCGCACCAATGTGTCGGAGGAAACACCGTACACCTAGTGACCTGGTTAGTGTGCACTGCGCCCGGCCCACCACAGGAGTCGCTAGTGCACGATGAGACAAGGATATCCCTGCTGGCCAAACCCTCCCTAACCCGGACGACGCTAGGCCAATTGTGCGTTGCCCCATGGACCTCCCGGTCACGACAGAGCCTGGGCTCAAACCCAGAGTCTCTGGTGGCCTAGCTAGCACTGCGATGCAGTGCCTTAGACCACTGCGCCACTCGGGAGGGCTCTAGTACATTCTTTATCAGCTTTTTGCTATCCCTATTTAGTATTCTCTGTGGCTAGATATCTCAAAGGTGGTTGTCTTATAGCATTTTGATGCCAAAATACATCACAGTGACCGACTAAACTTCATTTCCCAGAGAGCAGTGCAGATGCTAGGTGTGGCCTGTTCTTGTTGAAGAGGCTGCCCTCTGAGGTCATTGCTCTGGTCATGTGAAGGGGCAGCGGAGCCCCATGGGCCGTATGACAAACCGAGCTGCCACGCCGAGGTGTGTGTCAGGGGTGTTTTTCCATAAAGCATTCTATAAAAGTGTAACTGGGCTGTGTTTGGCCTTTCTTCCTGGTAGGCGAACACCGTTCAGCCAACAGGCCCCCAAAGATCTCTTAAAAAGTGCTGATCCACAGAGCCGGGTCCTGCTAGTGCTCCTGTAATCCTTTCCAGCATTTCACCTCCCTTCCTCTCCTCCTCTCCTCCTCACATTCCCTCACGCTCTCCTGCTGAGTCACTGGTATTGAGTGACAGAGGGATGGGGTCGTCGTGGGGCTTGTCAGAGCCCGGAGGTGATTATCACGACAAAACAAATCGTCTGCGCTGCTAATTGTGTGGCAGTGAAAACCATAGCTGTGGTGTGTGTGTGCCCGGGGGTGCTGAGGGGCTCTGGGGCCATGGCTTTGGGGAACCAGGGGCCTGGCACAGAGCCAGGGGAAGACATCAGCACCATCATTACTCCACCCCCCACCCACCACCCGCCCCGTCATCACCAAATGTGTCACATACAACCTGGCACTGTCACCACACACGCCACATCTACATATCCCCCCACCCCCCAGCGCCCGCTCCCCATGTCCCTCCCTCCCTCACACTACACGCACTCCACAACAGGGCCAGACAGCCACAATCTGTCACCAGGCGCCATCATACATCACTGCATTAATAAACATGAATTAGTAATGGCACAATTAGATGGGGTTGCTCTGGCATTTACTGGTACAATAATGGTGTTCCTCTCCTCTCCTATCTCTCTTATTCCCACTCATCTCCTCTCTCCTCTCTCTCTCCTCTCTTCCTCTCCTCTCTGGGGCCCTGCTCCCCTCTGGCCAGTGCTGGATCTCCCTGTCAGATCTCAGGATGGGGCTGAGGAGGAAATGGAGGCTACGGAAGATAGCTAGTGTAGGTAAAAGGGAACAAAGAACCAGAGAGTTCTCTCCCAGGCTGCTCCTGCTGGCTGTATCCTGGAGCTTCACTCTCTGCCGTCAGCTGACATCCAGCCCCCCGCTGTCGGGTTGCACTGGCTCTGACTGAGGAGGACTCCTGGAGTGAGGATACTGTGTACTGACATTCTTCTCTCTCTCTCTCTTTCTGTTTCCCTGTGTGTGTGTGTGTGTGTGTGTGTGTGTGTGTGTGTGTGTGTGTGTGTGTGTGTGTGTGTGTGTGTGTGTGTGTGTGTGTGTGTGTGTGTGTGTGTGTGTGTGTGTGTGTGTGTGTGTGTGTGTGTGTGTGTGTGTGTGTCTCAGGTTCAGTTCCACTGTGTAAGGAGGGAGGCGCTTGAACATTCTGATCTCCTGCGGCCTGACGGTACGTGGACTGCCTCCTCCACTTCAACACAACACTCCCAATACACATCACACTCACTGACTGAATGGCGCTACAAAAAGCTCTTTACTATTGACACAGTAGACGCCATAAATGACTGACAATATACAGTTCAGGGGGAACATCATTCTACCGCTTGGCGGTTATTTCTTATCCATTACTTAAATCAGATGTTTTTATTTACTTTTTTCTAGTTTGTATATAAAGTGAGTATTGTATTTCTCTATCTACACACTCAAACATACAATAATACACACAATGAAACTCTTGCTGCTCTTGCCTCCTGCTTCTTTAAACTCTCCTTTTCAGCACAACATTCATGTATGATCGTTGTACTGAGGTTAGGTCCAAGTCTCTGACCGTCTCTCTCTAAAGAGAGAGCTTTTTCATTTCTGAAGCAGATGAGATGTAGTGTCAGTATAAAGAGGACAATAGGAGTGCTGTGTTGTCTAGGACGACAGCAGTGGTTAGGAAGGTTTGATTGGGCCTTTGGTGCTTCTAGGAGAGGGCAGCCCTCCACCACTCCCTGTGAGGGAGATCCCAGAGAGAGTGTATGAAATGGGGAGAGGAGAGACACTCGCTCCAGGGTTTCACTGACATAATCCAGTTGTGTCTCTCCTTCACACACCCTGCCAGAGGCTCTGATATCGACACTCTCACCACCCCAAACCCCAAATCACACACCCACGTACGTTTATGTTTCACGTCATCACTCATTTCCATAAAAACCTGTTCCCCTGTTCTTCTAGACATGTTCCCTCCTCCCTCTCTCTCCCTCTTTCTCCTCTTTTCATTTTCTCTCTTTCACCCCTCCCCTCACTCTTTATTCCGTTCCTCTGGCAGAATCTCCTCTTTTACGCTGTCACTATTCTGCAATGTGTTTCTCCTCCTCTCCCAGGGGGCCACTGTGTTTTGTTGCCTTTTGTTCCAACAAAACAGTCTAATTGGTTGATTAGGTAGGGTTGACTGACCTGTTAATTGAATACTAATTTAGATTTGATGTCTCCCCTGCAGATTAACATCTGATGTAAACGCTGTGTGGGTAGACATCAAACTAAATTACAACAACAACATCTACAAAGATTTAAGATGGTACTGTAGATTTGAAACATTCTGGATTGTCCAGGCCTTTGAATAAAATAGTTGATTAAAACAGAAAGAAAACTCTCTTTATGTGAAATTAAACATTACATCAATCAAATAAAAATAAATGTACTCACATCAAAATGTAACAGAGACCGTGAAGGCAGTAATATCCACATTAAAATCAGCATGATTCAGCCTTATCTGATTGTTGTCTTGTTATTTATTATTGAGTATGTTCTTCATTATTTCCACGTAGTGAACAGCCATTGATGCCCCTTAGAATAAACCTAGCAGAGAATAGAAAGTGCCCTCTCAATGTTAAGCCTCACCGTGATTTCTTCATCTAAACAGTTCAACTTCAACATCTAAACAGTTCAACTTCAACATCCAAACAGTTCAACATCTAAACAGTTCAACTTCAACATCCAAACAGTTCAACATCTAAACAGTTCAACTTCAACATCTAAACAGTTCAACTTCAACATCCAAACAGTTCAACATCTAAACAGTTCAACTTCAACATCCAAACAGTTCAACATCTAAACAGTTCAACTTCAACATCCAAACAGTTCAACTTCAACATCTAAACAGTTCAACTTCAACATCCAAACAGTTCAACTTCAACATCCAAACAGTTCAACTTCAACATCTAAACAGTTCAACTTCAACATCCAAACAGTTCAACTTCAACATCCAAACAGTTCAACATCTAAACAGTTCAACTTCAACATCTAAACAGTTCAACTTCAACATCCAAACAGTTCAACATCTAAACAGTTCAACTTCAACATCTAAACAGTTCAACTTCAACATCCAAACAGTTCAACATCTAAACAGTTCAACTTCAACATCCAAACAGTTCAACATCTAAACAGTTCAACTTCAACATCCAAACAGTTCAACTTCAACATCTAAACAGTTCAACTTCAACATCCAAACAGTTCAACATCTAAACAGTTCAACTTCAACATCCAAACAGTTCAACATCTAAACAGTTCAACTTCAACATCCAAACAGTTCAACTTCAACATCTAAACAGTTCAACTTCAACATCCAAACAGTTCAACTTCAACATCCAAACAGTTCAACTTCAACATCTAAACAGTTCAACTTCAACATCTAAACATTTCAACTTCAACATCTAAACAGTTCAACTTCAACATCCAAACAGTTCAACTTCAACATCCAAACAGTTCAACTTCAACATCTAAACAGTTCAACTTCAACATCCAAACAGTTCAACTTCAACATCTAAACAGTTCAACTTCAACATCTAAACAGTTCAACTTCAACATCCAAACAGTTCAACTTCAACATCTAAACAGTTCAACTTCAACATCCAAACAGTTCAACATCTAGACAGTTCAACTTCAACATCCAAACAGTTCAACATCTAAACAGTTCAACTTCAACATCCAAACAGTTCAACTTCAACATCTAAACAGTTCAACTTCAACATCTAAACATTTCAACTTCAACATCTAAAGAGTTCAACTTCAACATCCAAACAGTTCAACTTCAACATCCAAACAGTTCAACTTCAACATCTAAACAGTTCAACTTCAACATCCAAACAGTTCAACTTCAACATCTAAACAGTTCAACTTCAACATCCAAACAGTTCAACTTCAACATCCAAACAGTTCAACTTCAACATCTAAACAGTTCAACTTCAACATCCAAACAGTTCAACTTCAACATCCAAACAGTTCAACATCTAAACAGTTCAACTTCAACATCTAAACAGTTCAACTTCAACATCTAAACAGTTCAACTTCAACATCCAAACAGTTCAACATCTAAACAGTTCAACTTCAACATCCAAACAGTTCAACATCTAAACAGTTCAACTTCAACATCCAAACAGTTCAACTTCAACATCTAAACAGTTCAACTTCAACATCCAAACAGTTCAACATCTAAACAGTTCAACTTCAACATCCAAACAGTTCAACATCTAAACAGTTCAACTTCAACATCCAAACAGTTCAACTTCAACATCTAAACAGTTCAACTTCAACATCCAAACAGTTCAACTTCAACATCCAAACAGTTCAACTTCAACATCTAAACAGTTCAACTTCAACATCTAAACATTTCAACTTCAACATCTAAACAGTTCAACTTCAACATCCAAACAGTTCAACTTCAACATCCAAACAGTTCAACTTCAACATCTAAACAGTTCAACTTCAACATCCAAACAGTTCAACTTCAACATCTAAACAGTTCAACTTCAACATCTAAACAGTTCAACTTCAACATCCAAACAGTTCAACTTCAACATCTAAACAGTTCAACTTCAACATCCAAACAGTTCAACATCTAGACAGTTCAACTTCAACATCCAAACAGTTCAACATCTAAACAGTTCAACTTCAACATCCAAACAGTTCAACTTCAACATCTAAACAGTTCAACTTCAACATCTAAACATTTCAACTTCAACATCTAAACAGTTCAACTTCAACATCCAAACAGTTCAACTTCAACATCCAAACAGTTCAACTTCAACATCTAAACAGTTCAACTTCAACATCCAAACAGTTCAACTTCAACATCTAAACAGTTCAACATCTAAACAGTTCAACTTCAACATCCAAACAGTTCAACATCTAAACAGTTCAACTTCAACATCTAAACAGTTCAACTTCAACATCCAAACAGTTCAACATCTAAACAGTTCAACTTCAACATCCAAACAGTTCAACATCTAAACAGTTCAACTTCAACATCCAAACAGTTCAACTTCAACATCTAAACAGTTCAACTTCAACATCCAAACAGTTCAACTTCAACATCCAAACAGTTCAACTTCAACATCTAAACAGTTCAACTTCAACATCCAAACAGTTCAACTTCAACATCCAAACAGTTCAACATCTAAACAGTTCAACTTCAACATCTAAACAGTTCAACTTCAACATCTAAACAGTTCAACTTCAACATCTAAACAGTTCAACTTCAACATCCAAACAGTTCAACATCTAAACAGTTCAACTTCAACATCCAAACAGTTCAACATCTAAACAGTTCAACTTCAACATCCAAACAGTTCAACTTCAACATCTAAACAGTTCAACTTCAACATCCAAACAGTTCAACATCTAAACAGTTCAACTTCAACATCTAAACAGTTCAACTTCAACATCCAAACAGTTCAACTTCAACATCTAAACAGTTCAACTTCAACATCCAAACAGTTCAACATCTAGACAGTTCAACTTCAACATCCAAACAGTTCAACATCCAAACAGTTCAACTTCAACATCTAAACAGTTCAACTTCAACATCCAAACAGTTCAACATCTAAACAGTTCAACTTCAACATCCAAACAGTTCAACATCTAAACAGTTCAACTTCAACATCCAAACAGTTCAACATCCAAACAGTTCAACTTCAACATCTAAACAGTTCAACTTCAACATCCAAACAGTTCAACTTCAACATCCAAACAGTTCAACTTCAACATCTAAACAGTTCAACTTCAACATCCAAACAGTTCAACTTCAACATCCAAACAGTTCAACTTCAACATCTAAACAGTTCAACTTCAACATCCAAACAGTTCAACTTCAACATCTAAACAGTTCAACTTCAACATCCAAACAGTTCAACATCTAGACAGTTCAACTTCAACATCCAAAAAGTTCAACTTCAAAATCTAAACAGTTCAACATCCAAACAGTTCAACATCTAAACAGTTCAACATCTAAACAGTTCAACATCCAAACAGTTCAACATCCAAACAGTTCAACATCTAAACAGTTCAACATCTAAACAGTTCAATATCTAAACAGTTCAACATCTAAACAGTTCAACTTCAACATCCAAACAGTTCAACTTCAACATCTAAACAGTTCAACATCCAAACAGTTCAATATCTAAACAGTTCAACATCTAAACAGTTCAACTTCAACATCCAAACAGTTCAACTTCAACATCTAAACAGTTCAACATCCAAACAGTTCAACATCTAAACAGCTCAACTTCAACATCCAAACAGTTCAACTTCAACATCCAAACAGTTCAACTTCAACATCTAAACAGTTCAAATTCAACATCCAAACAGTTCAACATCTAAACAGTTCAACTTCAACATCCAAACAGTTCAACTTCAACATCTAAACAGTTCAACATCCAAACAGTTCAACATCTAAACAGTTCAACATCTAAACAGTTCAACTTCAACATCTAAACAGTTCAACATCTAAACAGTTCAACTTCAACATCCAAACAGTTCAACTTCAACATCTAAACAGTTCAACATCTAAACATTTCAACATCTAAACAGTTCAACTTCAACATCTAAACAGTTCAACTTCAACATCCAAACAGTTCAACTTCAACATCTAAACAGTTCAACATCCAAACAGTTCAACATCTAAACAGTTCAACTTCAACATCCAAACAGTTCAACTTCAACATCCAAACAGTTCAACTTCAACATCTAAACAGTTCAACATCCAAACAGTTCAACATCTAAACAGTTCAACATCTAAACAGTTCAACTTCAACATCTAAACAGTTCAACATCCAAACAGTTCAACATCTAAACAGTTCAACTTCAACATCCAAACAGTTCAACATCAACATCCAAACAGTTCAACTTCAACATCCAAACAGTTCAACTTCAACATCTAAACAGTTCAACATCCAAACAGTTCAACATCTAAACAGTTCAACATCTAAACAGTTCAACTTCAACATCCAAACAGTTCAACTTCAACATCTAAACAGTTCAACGTCTAAACAGTTCAACATCTAAACAGTTCAACATCTAAACAGTTCAACATCTAAACAGTTCAACTTCAACATCCAAACAGTTCAACTTCAACATCTAAACAGTTCAACATCCAAACAGTTCAACATCTAAACAGTTCAACATCTAAACAGTTCAACTTCAACATCCAAACAGTTCAACTTCAACATCTAAACAGTTCAACATCCAAACAGTTCAACATCTAAACAGTTCAACTTCAACATCCAAACAGTTCAACTTCAACATCCAAACAGTTCAACTTCAACATCCAAACAGTTCAACTTCAACATCCAAACAGTTCAACTTCAACATCTAAACAGTTCAACATCTAAACAGTTCAACTTCAACATCTAAACAGTTCAACTTCAACATCCAAACAGTTCAACTTCAACATCTAAACAGTTCAAATTCAACATCCAAACAGTTCAACATCTAAACAGTTCAACATCTAAACAGTTCAACTTCAACATCTAAACAGTTCAACATCCAAACAGTTCAACATCTAAACAGTTCAACATCTAAACAGTTCAACTTCAACATCCAAACAGTTCAACATCTAAACAGTTCAACTTCAACATCCAAACAGTTCAACATCTAAACAGTTCAACATCTAAACAGTTCAACTTCAACATCTAAACAGTTCAACATCCAAACAGTTCAACATCTAAACAGTTCAACATCTAAACAGTTCAACTTCAACATCCAAACAGTTCAACTTCAACATCTAAACAGTTCAACTTCAACATCTAAACAGTTCAACATCCAAACAGTTCAACATCTAAACAGTTCAACATCTAAACAGTTCAACTTCAACATCCAAACAGTTCAACTTCAACATCTAAACAGTTCAACATCCAAACAGTTCAACATCTAAACAGTTCAACATCTAAACAGTTCAACTTCAACATCCAAACAGTTCAACTTCAACATCTAAACAGTTCAACATCTAAACAGTTCAACATCCAAACAGTTCAACTTCAACATCCAAACAGTTCAACTTCAACATCTAAACAGTTCAACATCTAAACAGTTCAACATCCAAACAGTTCAACTTCAACATCTAAACAGTTCAACTTCAACATCCAAACAGTTCAACTTCAACATCCAAACAGTTCAACATCTAAACAGTTCAACTTCAACATCCAAACAGTTCAACTTCAACATCCAAACAGTTCAACTTCAACATCCAAACAGTTCAACTTCAACATCCAAACAGTTCAACTTCAACATCTAAACAGTTCAACATCTAAACAGTTCAACTTCAACATCTAAACAGTTCAACTTCAACATCCAAACAGTTCAACTTCAACATCTAAACAGTTCAAATTCAACATCCAAACAGTTCAAAATCTAAACAGTTCAACTTCAACATCCAAACAGTTCAACATCTAAACAGTTCAACTTCAACATCCAAACAGTTCAACATCTAAACAGTTCAACATCTAAACAGTTCAACTTCAACATCTAAACAGTTCAACATCCAAACAGTTCAACATCTAAACAGTTCAACATCTAAACAGTTCAACTTCAACATCCAAACAGTTCAACTTCAACATCTAAACAGTTCAACTTCAACATCTAAACAGTTCAACATCCAAACAGTTCAACATCTAAACAGTTCAACATCTAAACAGTTCAACTTCAACATCCAAACAGTTCAACTTCAACATCTAAACAGTTCAACATCCAAACAGTTCAACATCTAAACAGTTCAACATCTAAACATTTCAACTTCAACATCTAAACAGTTCAACTTCAACATCCAAACAGTTCAACTTCAACATCCAAACAGTTCAACTTCAACATCTAAACAGTTCAACTTCAACATCCAAACAGTTCAACTTCAACATCTAAACAGTTCAACTTCAACATCTAAACAGTTCAACTTCAACATCCAAACAGTTCAACTTCAACATCTAAACAGTTCAACTTCAACATCCAAACAGTTCAACATCTAGACAGTTCAACTTCAACATCCAAACAGTTCAACATCTAAACAGTTCAACTTCAACATCCAAACAGTTCAACTTCAACATCTAAACAGTTCAACTTCAACATCTAAACATTTCAACTTCAACATCTAAAGAGTTCAACTTCAACATCCAAACAGTTCAACTTCAACATCCAAACAGTTCAACTTCAACATCTAAACAGTTCAACTTCAACATCCAAACAGTTCAACTTCAACATCTAAACAGTTCAACTTCAACATCCAAACAGTTCAACTTCAACATCCAAACAGTTCAACTTCAACATCTAAACAGTTCAACTTCAACATCCAAACAGTTCAACTTCAACATCCAAACAGTTCAACATCTAAACAGTTCAACTTCAACATCTAAACAGTTCAACTTCAACATCTAAACAGTTCAACTTCAACATCCAAACAGTTCAACATCTAAACAGTTCAACTTCAACATCCAAACAGTTCAACATCTAAACAGTTCAACTTCAACATCCAAACAGTTCAACTTCAACATCTAAACAGTTCAACTTCAACATCCAAACAGTTCAACATCTAAACAGTTCAACTTCAACATCCAAACAGTTCAACATCTAAACAGTTCAACTTCAACATCCAAACAGTTCAACTTCAACATCTAAACAGTTCAACTTCAACATCCAAACAGTTCAACTTCAACATCCAAACAGTTCAACTTCAACATCTAAACAGTTCAACTTCAACATCTAAACATTTCAACTTCAACATCTAAACAGTTCAACTTCAACATCCAAACAGTTCAACTTCAACATCCAAACAGTTCAACTTCAACATCTAAACAGTTCAACTTCAACATCCAAACAGTTCAACTTCAACATCTAAACAGTTCAACTTCAACATCTAAACAGTTCAACTTCAACATCCAAACAGTTCAACTTCAACATCTAAACAGTTCAACTTCAACATCCAAACAGTTCAACATCTAGACAGTTCAACTTCAACATCCAAACAGTTCAACATCTAAACAGTTCAACTTCAACATCCAAACAGTTCAACTTCAACATCTAAACAGTTCAACTTCAACATCTAAACATTTCAACTTCAACATCTAAACAGTTCAACTTCAACATCCAAACAGTTCAACTTCAACATCCAAACAGTTCAACTTCAACATCTAAACAGTTCAACTTCAACATCCAAACAGTTCAACTTCAACATCTAAACAGTTCAACATCTAAACAGTTCAACTTCAACATCCAAACAGTTCAACATCTAAACAGTTCAACTTCAACATCTAAACAGTTCAACTTCAACATCCAAACAGTTCAACATCTAAACAGTTCAACTTCAACATCCAAACAGTTCAACATCTAAACAGTTCAACTTCAACATCCAAACAGTTCAACTTCAACATCTAAACAGTTCAACTTCAACATCCAAACAGTTCAACTTCAACATCCAAACAGTTCAACTTCAACATCTAAACAGTTCAACTTCAACATCCAAACAGTTCAACTTCAACATCCAAACAGTTCAACATCTAAACAGTTCAACTTCAACATCTAAACAGTTCAACTTCAACATCTAAACAGTTCAACTTCAACATCTAAACAGTTCAACTTCAACATCCAAACAGTTCAACATCTAAACAGTTCAACTTCAACATCCAAACAGTTCAACATCTAAACAGTTCAACTTCAACATCCAAACAGTTCAACTTCAACATCTAAACAGTTCAACTTCAACATCCAAACAGTTCAACATCTAAACAGTTCAACTTCAACATCTAAACAGTTCAACTTCAACATCCAAACAGTTCAACTTCAACATCTAAACAGTTCAACTTCAACATCCAAACAGTTCAACATCTAGACAGTTCAACTTCAACATCCAAACAGTTCAACATCCAAACAGTTCAACTTCAACATCTAAACAGTTCAACTTCAACATCCAAACAGTTCAACATCTAAACAGTTCAACTTCAACATCCAAACAGTTCAACATCTAAACAGTTCAACTTCAACATCCAAACAGTTCAACATCCAAACAGTTCAACTTCAACATCTAAACAGTTCAACTTCAACATCCAAACAGTTCAACTTCAACATCCAAACAGTTCAACTTCAACATCTAAACAGTTCAACTTCAACATCCAAACAGTTCAACTTCAACATCCAAACAGTTCAACTTCAACATCTAAACAGTTCAACTTCAACATCCAAACAGTTCAACTTCAACATCTAAACAGTTCAACTTCAACATCCAAACAGTTCAACATCTAGACAGTTCAACTTCAACATCCAAAAAGTTCAACTTCAAAATCTAAACAGTTCAACATCCAAACAGTTCAACATCTAAACAGTTCAACATCTAAACAGTTCAACATCCAAACAGTTCAACATCCAAACAGTTCAACATCTAAACAGTTCAACATCTAAACAGTTCAATATCTAAACAGTTCAACATCTAAACAGTTCAACTTCAACATCCAAACAGTTCAACTTCAACATCTAAACAGTTCAACATCCAAACAGTTCAATATCTAAACAGTTCAACATCTAAACAGTTCAACTTCAACATCCAAACAGTTCAACTTCAACATCTAAACAGTTCAACATCCAAACAGTTCAACATCTAAACAGCTCAACTTCAACATCCAAACAGTTCAACTTCAACATCCAAACAGTTCAACTTCAACATCTAAACAGTTCAAATTCAACATCCAAACAGTTCAACATCTAAAGAGTTCAACTTCAACATCCAAACAGTTCAACTTCAACATCCAAACAGTTCAACTTCAACATCTAAACAGTTCAACTTCAACATCCAAACAGTTCAACTTCAACATCTAAACAGTTCAACTTCAACATCCAAACAGTTCAACTTCAACATCCAAACAGTTCAACTTCAACATCTAAACAGTTCAACTTCAACATCCAAACAGTTCAACTTCAACATCCAAACAGTTCAACATCTAAACAGTTCAACTTCAACATCTAAACAGTTCAACTTCAACATCTAAACAGTTCAACTTCAACATCCAAACAGTTCAACATCTAAACAGTTCAACTTCAACATCCAAACAGTTCAACATCTAAACAGTTCAACTTCAACATCCAAACAGTTCAACTTCAACATCTAAACAGTTCAACTTCAACATCCAAACAGTTCAACATCTAAACAGTTCAACTTCAACATCCAAACAGTTCAACATCTAAACAGTTCAACTTCAACATCCAAACAGTTCAACTTCAACATCTAAACAGTTCAACTTCAACATCCAAACAGTTCAACTTCAACATCCAAACAGTTCAACTTCAACATCTAAACAGTTCAACTTCAACATCTAAACATTTCAACTTCAACATCTAAACAGTTCAACTTCAACATCCAAACAGTTCAACTTCAACATCCAAACAGTTCAACTTCAACATCTAAACAGTTCAACTTCAACATCCAAACAGTTCAACTTCAACATCTAAACAGTTCAACTTCAACATCTAAACAGTTCAACTTCAACATCCAAACAGTTCAACTTCAACATCTAAACAGTTCAACTTCAACATCCAAACAGTTCAACATCTAGACAGTTCAACTTCAACATCCAAACAGTTCAACATCTAAACAGTTCAACTTCAACATCCAAACAGTTCAACTTCAACATCTAAACAGTTCAACTTCAACATCTAAACATTTCAACTTCAACATCTAAACAGTTCAACTTCAACATCCAAACAGTTCAACTTCAACATCCAAACAGTTCAACTTCAACATCTAAACAGTTCAACTTCAACATCCAAACAGTTCAACTTCAACATCTAAACAGTTCAACATCTAAACAGTTCAACTTCAACATCCAAACAGTTCAACATCTAAACAGTTCAACTTCAACATCTAAACAGTTCAACTTCAACATCCAAACAGTTCAACATCTAAACAGTTCAACTTCAACATCCAAACAGTTCAACATCTAAACAGTTCAACTTCAACATCCAAACAGTTCAACTTCAACATCTAAACAGTTCAACTTCAACATCCAAACAGTTCAACTTCAACATCCAAACAGTTCAACTTCAACATCTAAACAGTTCAACTTCAACATCCAAACAGTTCAACTTCAACATCCAAACAGTTCAACATCTAAACAGTTCAACTTCAACATCTAAACAGTTCAACTTCAACATCTAAACAGTTCAACTTCAACATCTAAACAGTTCAACTTCAACATCCAAACAGTTCAACATCTAAACAGTTCAACTTCAACATCCAAACAGTTCAACATCTAAACAGTTCAACTTCAACATCCAAACAGTTCAACTTCAACATCTAAACAGTTCAACTTCAACATCCAAACAGTTCAACATCTAAACAGTTCAACTTCAACATCTAAACAGTTCAACTTCAACATCCAAACAGTTCAACTTCAACATCTAAACAGTTCAACTTCAACATCCAAACAGTTCAACATCTAGACAGTTCAACTTCAACATCCAAACAGTTCAACATCCAAACAGTTCAACTTCAACATCTAAACAGTTCAACTTCAACATCCAAACAGTTCAACATCTAAACAGTTCAACTTCAACATCCAAACAGTTCAACATCTAAACAGTTCAACTTCAACATCCAAACAGTTCAACATCCAAACAGTTCAACTTCAACATCTAAACAGTTCAACTTCAACATCCAAACAGTTCAACTTCAACATCCAAACAGTTCAACTTCAACATCTAAACAGTTCAACTTCAACATCCAAACAGTTCAACTTCAACATCCAAACAGTTCAACTTCAACATCTAAACAGTTCAACTTCAACATCCAAACAGTTCAACTTCAACATCTAAACAGTTCAACTTCAACATCCAAACAGTTCAACATCTAGACAGTTCAACTTCAACATCCAAAAAGTTCAACTTCAAAATCTAAACAGTTCAACATCCAAACAGTTCAACATCTAAACAGTTCAACATCTAAACAGTTCAACATCCAAACAGTTCAACATCCAAACAGTTCAACATCTAAACAGTTCAACATCTAAACAGTTCAATATCTAAACAGTTCAACATCTAAACAGTTCAACTTCAACATCCAAACAGTTCAACTTCAACATCTAAACAGTTCAACATCCAAACAGTTCAATATCTAAACAGTTCAACATCTAAACAGTTCAACTTCAACATCCAAACAGTTCAACTTCAACATCTAAACAGTTCAACATCCAAACAGTTCAACATCTAAACAGCTCAACTTCAACATCCAAACAGTTCAACTTCAACATCCAAACAGTTCAACTTCAACATCTAAACAGTTCAAATTCAACATCCAAACAGTTCAACATCTAAACAGTTCAACTTCAACATCCAAACAGTTCAACTTCAACATCTAAACAGTTCAACATCCAAACAGTTCAACATCTAAACAGTTCAACATCTAAACAGTTCAACTTCAACATCTAAACAGTTCAACATCTAAACAGTTCAACTTCAACATCCAAACAGTTCAACTTCAACATCTAAACAGTTCAACATCTAAACATTTCAACATCTAAACAGTTCAACTTCAACATCTAAACAGTTCAACTTCAACATCCAAACAGTTCAACTTCAACATCTAAACAGTTCAACATCCAAACAGTTCAACATCTAAACAGTTCAACTTCAACATCCAAACAGTTCAACTTCAACATCCAAACAGTTCAACTTCAACATCTAAACAGTTCAACATCCAAACAGTTCAACATCTAAACAGTTCAACATCTAAACAGTTCAACTTCAACATCTAAACAGTTCAACATCCAAACAGTTCAACATCTAAACAGTTCAACTTCAACATCCAAACAGTTCAACATCAACATCCAAACAGTTCAACTTCAACATCCAAACAGTTCAACTTCAACATCTAAACAGTTCAACATCCAAACAGTTCAACATCTAAACAGTTCAACATCTAAACAGTTCAACTTCAACATCCAAACAGTTCAACTTCAACATCTAAACAGTTCAACGTCTAAACAGTTCAACATCTAAACAGTTCAACATCTAAACAGTTCAACATCTAAACAGTTCAACTTCAACATCCAAACAGTTCAACTTCAACATCTAAACAGTTCAACATCCAAACAGTTCAACATCTAAACAGTTCAACATCTAAACAGTTCAACTTCAACATCCAAACAGTTCAACTTCAACATCTAAACAGTTCAACATCCAAACAGTTCAACATCTAAACAGTTCAACTTCAACATCCAAACAGTTCAACTTCAACATCCAAACAGTTCAACTTCAACATCCAAACAGTTCAACTTCAACATCCAAACAGTTCAACTTCAACATCTAAACAGTTCAACATCTAAACAGTTCAACTTCAACATCTAAACAGTTCAACTTCAACATCCAAACAGTTCAACTTCAACATCTAAACAGTTCAAATTCAACATCCAAACAGTTCAACATCTAAACAGTTCAACATCTAAACAGTTCAACTTCAACATCTAAACAGTTCAACATCCAAACAGTTCAACATCTAAACAGTTCAACATCTAAACAGTTCAACTTCAACATCCAAACAGTTCAACATCTAAACAGTTCAACTTCAACATCCAAACAGTTCAACATCTAAACAGTTCAACATCTAAACAGTTCAACTTCAACATCTAAACAGTTCAACATCCAAACAGTTCAACATCTAAACAGTTCAACATCTAAACAGTTCAACTTCAACATCCAAACAGTTCAACTTCAACATCTAAACAGTTCAACTTCAACATCTAAACAGTTCAACATCCAAACAGTTCAACATCTAAACAGTTCAACATCTAAACAGTTCAACTTCAACATCCAAACAGTTCAACTTCAACATCTAAACAGTTCAACATCCAAACAGTTCAACATCTAAACAGTTCAACATCTAAACAGTTCAACTTCAACATCCAAACAGTTCAACTTCAACATCTAAACAGTTCAACATCTAAACAGTTCAACATCCAAACAGTTCAACTTCAACATCCAAACAGTTCAACTTCAACATCTAAACAGTTCAACATCTAAACAGTTCAACATCCAAACAGTTCAACTTCAACATCTAAACAGTTCAACTTCAACATCCAAACAGTTCAACTTCAACATCCAAACAGTTCAACATCTAAACAGTTCAACTTCAACATCCAAACAGTTCAACTTCAACATCCAAACAGTTCAACTTCAACATCCAAACAGTTCAACTTCAACATCCAAACAGTTCAACTTCAACATCTAAACAGTTCAACATCTAAACAGTTCAACTTCAACATCTAAACAGTTCAACTTCAACATCCAAACAGTTCAACTTCAACATCTAAACAGTTCAAATTCAACATCCAAACAGTTCAAAATCTAAACAGTTCAACTTCAACATCCAAACAGTTCAACATCTAAACAGTTCAACTTCAACATCCAAACAGTTCAACATCTAAACAGTTCAACATCTAAACAGTTCAACTTCAACATCTAAACAGTTCAACATCCAAACAGTTCAACATCTAAACAGTTCAACATCTAAACAGTTCAACTTCAACATCCAAACAGTTCAACTTCAACATCTAAACAGTTCAACTTCAACATCTAAACAGTTCAACATCCAAACAGTTCAACATCTAAACAGTTCAACATCTAAACAGTTCAACTTCAACATCCAAACAGTTCAACTTCAACATCTAAACAGTTCAACATCCAAACAGTTCAACATCTAAACAGTTCAACATCTAAACAGTTCAACTTCAACATCCAAACAGTTCAACTTCAACATCTAAACAGTTCAACATCTAAACAGTTCAACATCCAAACAGTTCAACTTCAACATCCAAACAGTTCAACTTCAACATCTAAACAGTTCAACATCTAAACAGTTCAACATCCAAACAGTTCAACTTCAACATCTAAACAGTTCAACTTCAACATCCAAACAGTTCAACTTCAACATCCAAACAGTTCAACATCTAAACAGTTCAACTTCAACATCCAAACAGTTCAACTTCAACATCCAAACAGTTCAACTTCAACATCTAAACAGTTCAACATCTAAACAGTTCAACTTCAACATCTAAACAGTTCAACTTCAACATCCAAACAGTTCAACTTCAACATCCAAACAGTTCAACTTCAACATCCAAACAGTTCAACTTCAACATCCAAACAGTTCAACTTCAACATCTAAACAGTTCAACTTCAACATCCAAACAGTTCAACTTCAACATCTAAACAGTTCAAATTCAACATCCAAACAGTTCAAAATCTAAACAGTTCAACTTCAACATCCAAACAGTTCAACATCTAAACAGTTCAACTTCAACATCCAAACAGTTCAACTTCAACATCTAAACAGTTCAACGTCTAAACAGTTCAACATCTAAACAGTTCAACATCTAAACAGTTCAACATCTAAACAGTTCAACATCTAAACAGTTCAACTTCAACATCCAAACAGTTCAACTTCAACATCTAAACAGTTCAACATCTAAACAGTTCAACATCTAAACAGTTCAACATCTAAACAGTTCAACTTCAACATCCAAACAGTTCAACTTCAACATCTAAACAGTTCAACATCCAAACAGTTCAACATCTAAACAGTTCAACATCTAAACAGTTCAACTTCAACATCCAAACAGTTCAACTTCAACATCTAAACAGTTCAACATCCAAACAGTTCAACATCTAAACAGTTCAACTTCAACATCCAAACAGTTCAACTTCAACATCCAAACAGTTCAACTTCAACATCCAAACAGTTCAACTTCAACATCCAAACAGTTCAACTTCAACATCTAAACAGTTCAACATCTAAACAGTTCAACTTCAACATCTAAACAGTTCAACTTCAACATCCAAACAGTTCAACTTCAACATCTAAACAGTTCAAATTCAACATCCAAACAGTTCAAAATCTAAACAGTTCAACTTCAACATCCAAACAGTTCAACATCTAAACAGTTCAACTTCAACATCCAAACAGTTCAACATCTAAACAGTTCAACATCTAAACAGTTCAACTTCAACATCTAAACAGTTCAACATCCAAACAGTTCAACATCTAAACAGTTCAACATCTAAACAGTTCAACTTCAACATCCAAACAGTTCAACTTCAACATCTAAACAGTTCAACTTCAACATCTAAACAGTTCAACATCCAAACAGTTCAACATCTAAACAGTTCAACATCTAAACAGTTCAACTTCAACATCCAAACAGTTCAACTTCAACATCTAAACAGTTCAACATCCAAACAGTTCAACATCTAAACAGTTCAACATCTAAACAGTTCAACTTCAACATCCAAACAGTTCAACTTCAACATCTAAACAGTTCAACATCTAAACAGTTCAACATCCAAACAGTTCAACTTCAACATCCAAACAGTTCAACTTCAACATCTAAACAGTTCAACATCTAAACAGTTCAACATCCAAACAGTTCAACTTCAACATCTAAACAGTTCAACTTCAACATCCAAACAGTTCAACTTCAACATCCAAACAGTTCAACATCTAAACAGTTCAACTTCAACATCCAAACAGTTCAACTTCAACATCCAAACAGTTCAACTTCAACATCTAAACAGTTCAACATCTAAACAGTTCAACTTCAACATCTAAACAGTTCAACTTCAACATCCAAACAGTTCAACTTCAACATCCAAACAGTTCAACTTCAACATCCAAACAGTTCAACTTCAACATCCAAACAGTTCAACTTCTAAACAGCTCAGCACAGACAAATAAACCAAATTAATATGGTACGGTCAACAAATGAAGAAGATTTGTGGCAATGAATGTTTTGCCATTGTTCCACGCCTACTACTTTTAGCGTGTATTGAAGAAACACGACAGGGTCTTTAAGGAATGGGGAAAGTTCTCCTGTTTACTCTGAGGGGTGTAAAGCTTGTTAAAGTCTTAATGTCTCATGTTAGCGCGTTTCACTGATAGACATATTATTCACTAAATGTCCTTGAGATGTTGTGAGACAAATAGGCTCAAAGTGAAAATACAAATAGGAGGTTTTCTTATTGTGGAGGTTGTGTATTGTGTTTGTTATTTGTTATCTTTGTTATAGTTTGACTGTTTGACTTTACAAATAAGAACCTAGAACTCTATGCAGGTTTTTCTGGCTCCTGCAGCACACAACGTTCAGTCTTTTCCCCAGGCTCCTTCTGGAACACAGGAAGGCAGCAATCAGAGTGCATGTCATATCCACTGGTCTGAGATCAGGGATTCAATACTGCCTAAGACAAGTATTTATCCTGCACATTTATCCTAGGCCAGGTCTCAGGGCAGCATCATACAAAGTCTGTCCTCAATATTATGGTGAATCAGTCCCCAAACATCCACTCCTATGCATGGGATTTTAAAAAACACGTTTAAAATCAATCAATAAAAACTTGATTTCCCTTTGGGTCATGTGACTGGTCCTCCTCTGTGCTAAGCCTTGGAGCGTTGTGCTGTACATCCATTGTGCTGCCAGTCCAGACCAGCACCTCCATAAAATGGTGAAAATGCATCAGGCTGGTCATGTGCATGTCTTTTGGATTCATGCCTGACCACAAAAAAATAGATATATCCCCAAAATACAAAAATGGATTTAAAAAAAACAGAATCCAAGTTCCATACCTATTCATCTAATGTAGGAGGTAAATATCTCATTATTCCAGAGGGAAACCGTCTCCACCCTAGTGAGGACTTTCAATTCCATGACCAGACGCCCAATAGTCCAAAGTCCATCATTCCAAGGATGTCGACTTTTTCCTGGCATCACTGAAGTCAGTGTAACAGTATCTGAACATACTGAGTGGAGCATCCTACATTTAGCATAGTCATCCTCTGTCCTGATGTCTGTATCTCAAAGATGCAATTCCATGGATATGGGCCTTCAGTTTGGCCTTCAACCATCTTCAACAAGGAAATCCCTTCATCTCCAATATAAAGCCTCCTGGTTGTCATCGGTGACTGTTGTATGTTCTGGGCCTCCTCTGACCCAAGTCGTTGTTGGGTAAATTGAGAAGACATTTGCAAATCTATTTACTGGTGCTTCTCATCCAGGCGTTTTATTTTCCTAGAGAGAAGAAATTAAAATTAAAATTAAAAAGCAATCAGTGATAAATAAAGCCATATTGCTTTCTCAGAACGAGGCCAACACAACTCAACTGCACTCCCCATACCCCTGCAACCTCACACACACACGCACGCAGGCACGTACGCATGCGCACACACATGCACACACACACACACACACACACACGCGCATACACTTACACTCACAGTAGGTTTCACACACACCAGGCCGAACCAGTGCAGGCACCAGTTACCCCATGTGTGGGAATCTCTCTCCCTGTCTCACCATCTGCCACTTACCCTGCATACTTAGAGCCAGACTCGTTAGTCGCCCCTCCCTCCTTCCCTCCCTTAACGAGAAAACGATTACAACGCATTTCTCCACAATCGCAATGGCCTCTCTTGCTCGCCTTGCGCCGTCCAAAATGTGCCTCCCTACCTTCAGCCCTCCGTCTGCCTCTCTCTCTGAGATCCCCTTCTCTCCCTTCTACCTCTTCTTCCACTCTCTGTGGCTGTAGCCTCTGTCTCCCTCTCTTTCTCTCTTTCCCTTTCTTCATCCTCTCCGCAGCCTCTCTCTCCCTCTCTTTCTCTCTTTCCCTTTCTTCATCCTCTCCGTAGCCTCTCTCTCCCTCTCTTTCTCTCTTTCCCTTTCTTCATCCTCTCTGCAGCCTCTGTCTCCCTCTCTTTCTCTCTTTCCCTTTCTTCATCCTCTCTGCAGCCTCTGTCTCCCTCTCTCTCTCTCTTTCCCTTTCTTCATCCTCTCTGCAGCCTCTGTCTCCCTCTCTTTCTCTCTTTCCCTTTCTTCATCCTCTCCGCAGCCTCTGTCTCTCGCTCCTCCCATCTCTGAGCTCTAGGCTGCTCTGGGTTTTAGACAGATCACTCTCACAATTGTTGATCAATACTGGTATTGATCCGCTGGCAAAATGTTTACAAAATCATCCTGGGCAGTTGCGGAGCAGCGGGGAGGGGAGGAGGGGCGGCCGGGGGGCCATGCCAATCGTAGGGGTGAGCCAGCGTGCCCACTGATTGGTCGCCTGTCTGCCCGCCTTGCCAAGGAGAAGGCTGGCGTGGACGGGGCTCTGTTTGCCTTTGTCATTGTTCCCAGTGCGTCATGGCGCTCCCGGCTCACACAGCAGAACTTTCCTAACCTCCAATGTAGCGCAGCTCGGCTGTTTTAACCTTTTCACTGCTAGATGCTGGCTCCCAGCCAAACAGCAACACCCGCCTCCCCGCCACTTCCTCTCCCACGGGCTCAGACCTTCATTTGCATAAATTAGCACGCCGCAGTCAATGCCAGTCTCTTAACGATCCGCTGTCGTATCATTTCCTCCCTCGGCAGGGAGAGGCTCTTACGTCGCTGTACCCGCCCTCGTGCCCGCCTTCTGGCCAAAGTAGCACTACACTGGCATCGGCCTGGCTGACGTGTACCCCCAGCACTCCCCCTGGGTATCCCCGGACCGGGGAATCACCGCCCCTGCTCCCGCCTCTCTTCTCTCCTTTGCCACCTCAGTATGAGCAAACAGGAGGGGACCCGCAGGCAGGCAGGCAGTCAGGCAGGCGAGCAGCAGCTGTCCATGGGGATCTCTGTGCCCCTGTCATACAGCCATAAGGGACCAGAGATCAGTCTTGGAACAGCCTGGGCTTCCCTCTGCCTCTCCCTCCTGACTCACACACACACTACAGTCTGTCTGAGGGAACACACACAGCTTGTCACTGCTACTGTCTAAGGAATACAGGGGAGCAGTACTATCAGCAGCAGCAACTCCAGCAGGCTGCTGTATCTACAGTGGGACAGGACAGGTGCTTTGAAATGTTACAGAGGGACCATGTCACTCACAGACCCAGATACATGTAGCTGACTCAGATTTTTACTAGAGGCCTTATTGAGGCATGTTTTGAGAATCATATGTTCTTTACACTGATTCCAAGAACACAGGATGAGATGTTACTATCCTTTGTGCAAGCACTTCCAAGAGTTAATGAACAGTTAGCCTGGTGAAATTTGGGGAGCGCATCGTCAGTAGTGTACCTTTGGTTCCTAGGGTGTTTCGGCCTTTCACACTATACACCCTCCCCAAAGGCGGCCAGCGACAGGGTGATCAAACCTACGCTTGCGTCCCATTCCCAATTAGTCATAGGAGTTGCCTTGTTGTTGATAGCCAACATCCCATGGGACTATGCATGGCAGGGGCGTCCTCCTCCCTGAGTCAAGCATTGTTGACCGCATACCTCCTGGCCCTCTCACTTCGGGGCCCAGCTGGGGTCTTTCTTCATCCAGAGCCACTGACTGCTGCCTTCTGCCTTCTGCCGCCTCCGATACAGCTTTGATTGCCGAACGCTGGCTCTGGCCCTTAATTCCCAGGTCTCTGAGCAGTCTGGTTGTAGATGTTACCACAAAACCTCTGCAGCCCACCTCCACTGGTCGGACTTCTGTGTTCCAGCCATGATGCCGTGCTTCGGCAGCTAGATCGGCATAGCGCAGATGTTTTCGCTCATAAGCCTCATCTACTGAGTCCTCCCAGGGTACTGTGAGCTCAATGATGAAGACCTTCTTGAGCGAACGGGACCAGAGCACCATGTCAGGTCTTAGGGTGGTGGTTGCCATCTCCGGAGGAAACACAAGTTGCCGGCCAATGTCAGCTAGCATTTTCCAGTCGCTGGCCAAGCGCAGCTGGTCTCGCTCTAATGGTGTAGAGCCGCTCTTCAGTGGTTTAGCCCCTTCGCGGACAAAGTTTGTCCGTAAGGGGTGTGATGCTGCTGGGGGTGGTAGGGAGTTGGTGGCAGCTCGCTTGTCCTCCAGGGCGGACGCAAAGTTAAGGACTTGGTTGTGACGCCAAGTGTAGCATCCTTGGGTGAGGCTCGTTTTACACCCTGTGAGAATGTGCCTGAGAATGTGCCTGAAACTTGTAAATACATGATGGCCTACTATGACCGGTATTCCCCTCCATCTCACTGGTTCAGGGTATGTATGAGTCGGATCTACATAGAGGTTAGAGATGAGCAGAGTGCGGTGTAACTATCTCCAGAGCACAGCCAGACTCCAGCTGTCATCCATCAGGGCCAGCCAACTCAGCCTCTGTGACCCAGAGTCAACCTCCTCCCTCTGGGGTGTGTGGTTCGGCCTGTCCCCTCCCTCTCTGGCTTCAGCTCCAGACCCTGACACCGGCCCAAACCACACAGTCTGGTCCACACAGCTGCTCCAGCCGGCCTTGTTGTGGAGAATGGGGTGGGTGGAGGGGGTGGAGGTGGTGGTGAGAGATGTCTGTCTAATTAATGCTGTGTTTTTAATTAACTGCATCAGGAAGCAGCTTCTTGTCCCCTGACTGGTGGCGGTAGGCAGGGGAGGAGTAACAGAGGAGTAACAGAGGAGTAACAGAGAAGTAACAGAGGAGAAACAGAGGAGTAACAGAGGAGTAACAGAGGAGAAACAGAGGAGTAACAGAGGATAAACAGAGGAGTAACAGAGGAGAAACAGAGGAGTAACAGAGGAGTAACAGAGGAGAAACAGAGGAGAAACAGAGGAGAAACAGAGGAGTAACAGAGGAGAAACAGAGGAGTAACAGAGGAGTAACAGAGGAGTAACAGAGGAGAAACAGAGGAGTAACAGATGAGTAACAGAGGAGTAACAGAGGAGAAACAGAGGAGTAACAGAGGAGAAACAGAGGAGAAACAGAGGAGAAACAGAGGAGTAACAGAGGAGAAACAGAGGAGTAACAGAGGAGTAACAGAGGAGTAACAGAGGAGAAACAGAGGAGAAACAGAGGAGTAACAGAGGAGTAACAGAGGAGTAACAGAGGAGAAACAGAGGAGAAACAGAGGAGTAACAGAGGAGAAACAGAGGAGAAACAGAGGAGTAACAGAGGAGTAACAGATGAGAAACTGAGGAGTGACAGAGGAGTGACAGTGGAGAAACAGAGGAGTAACAGATGAGTAACAGAGGAGAAACAGAGGAATAACAGAGGAGAAACAGAGGAGTAACAGAGGAGAAACAGAGGAGAAACAGAGGAGAAACAGAGGAGTAACAGAGAAGAAACAGAGGAGAAACAGAGGAGAAACAGAGGAGTAACAGAGGAGTAACAGAGGAGTAACAGAGGAGAAACAGAGGAGTAACAGAGGAGAAACAGAGGAGAAACAGAGGAGTAACAGAGGAGTAACAGAGGAGAAACAGAGGAGTAACAGAGGAGTAACAGAGGAGAAACAGAGGAGAAACAGAGGAGTAACAGAGGAGAAACAGAGGAGTAACAGAAGAGAAACAGAGGAGTAACAGAGGAGAAACAGAGGAGAAACAGAGGAGTAACAGAGGAGAAACAGAGGAGTAACAGTGGAGTAACAGAGGAGAAACAGAGGAGAAACAGAGGAGTAACAGAGGAGAAACAGAGGAGAAACAGAGGAGTAACAGAGGAGAAACAGAGGAGTAACAGAGGAGAAACAGAGGAGTAACAGAGGAGAAACAGAGGAGTAACAGAGGAGTAACAGAGAGTACCACACAGCCTGGGGTCTCCTCCACAGTACTGGCCCTGAGCTCTGCTCTGCTCCTATCATCAGGACTTGGATAAACTAACAGCTCACACACACATACGCAAACACACACACAAACACATATGCATGCTCATATACACATATGCACAGCACGCACACATTATACACAAATGTACACAAGTACAAACTCCTAAACACTCACACACACAATCTCTCTCTTTCACACACACACGGCTGATGAGTCTCACACACTGGAGAGAAACATAGTAGTTATTATAACACATGCAAGGCGAGCCACATCCCATTCATTACCAGAACATGTTTTTAGATGTAATGAACTGTAGTCCCTGGTCATGTTCCCTGTGGTAGAGAGTGATGTCAGCTCGGAGGGGTGTGAGACTGATCCTCACAGCCTAATGCCAGACGGTGTTTAAGCTCTCACACTACAGTGCATTCTATGCTATCTTACTGCTGTAACGTTCTTACTGCTATAACGTTCTATCCTCCTTCGATTGATTTGCTTCCCCTTTTCTATCCTCCCTACGTCTGTCTCTCTCCTTGTAATTTCATTTTGACATCCCCCTTCTTTGTTTCTTCTCTCTCTCTCTCTCTCTCTCTCTCTCTCTCTCTCTCTCTCTCTCTCTCTCTCTCTCTCTCTCTCTCTCTCTCTCTCTCTCTCTCTCTCTCTCTCTCTCTCTCTCTCTCTCTCTCTCTCTCTCTCTCTCTCTCTCTCTCTCTCTCTCTCTCTCTCTCTCTCTCTCTCTCTCTCTCTCTCTCTCTCGTGTTAGAGAGTGCGTTACACAGAAATCAATTTCAGCTCAGGCAGCGTAACCAAACAAAGCACTGAGCTAATTTCAGCTGGATCGTAGATGCAACCTATCTTGCTCAGCCCCCCCCCCCCTCCTTTATTGGGAGACATTTTGTTCTCACTCTGCCGCCATTATGTCAATCACTGCAGACATGTGATGATGTGTGAACGCAGCTGCTAAATGGATCATGGCAGGCAATGATCATTAGAGACAAAGCTGGGTGTTCCCACCCACTAATGTATATCTCAGTCTCTGTGTTGCTGTGCATGAGGCTTTGTCTTCGGCTAGTCGGAATGCATAGGAAGATAGTTTGGCTTTATGTTTTATACATCTATCATCATCTGGTTGTTTTAAGTCTGTCTGTCTTCAAGTGTTTGTGTGTGTAGGTGTGTATGTGAATACTACATATACATATGAAATGTGTACAACTTTGTCTGCCTGCCTGTGAATGTGTAGCCTCATTGTTGTTTGTTGTGCTGTGACCGTTGTGGAGGAGCTGGCCCATGTCTAGAGGCCTGTGTGAGAGCGCTGGCCCGTATGTACACAGCAGCCTGCACCCGACCCAGTGCTGGATGAGTGGGCCAGAGGCCCGCCGGCTCTGCAGCCGTCTTTTGCTGCCTGCCAGGCCTCTTAGTGAAGGAGAACACCAGTAATGTACCTCTTCCTGATCGGCCTCATTCCTTGCTCCACTTCTATTGATTTCAGTCAGACACAGAGGCAGGCAGAAAGAAAGGGCCTTTTCAGGAAGAAGTTAAACGGTCAAGTAGCGGGTGGAGGGTGGCTTTCAACACTTTATTGACGAGGTGAAAAAATGTCACTATTATGGAGGCTCTTTCAGGAGATAGCGAGCTGATTGGATGAGTTCCCCAGGGTCAGGCTGGAGCGCATTTCCTCCGCAGCCAAACAAGTCTGTATAATAGACCAGAGGAATGGAATGGGCTCGACCTGCTCAGGTTCTTCTCCTCGCCAAGCATCCTCTGTCTGTTACATTCCCCTGGGCATATGAAGCTTAGAGCTCAGGGCTGAGGGCTGGTTGGAGTGCAGGGCTGCTGGTCTCCTCCTCTTTCCTCACTTCTAAGGGGTTGTGACTCAACATACTGTGGGAGAAGGGTTTCTCACCAGGCTGCTGTCTATCCTATGTTAGTAGCTGGTACTTCTGCCCTCACATCTGGGCAGGGCTGCAAGGTCACTACAAGAGGCACTGAGGGAGGGAGGGAGGGAGGGAGGGAGGGAGGGAGGGAGGGAGGGAGGGAGGGAGGGAGGGAGGGAGGGAGGGAGGGAGGGAGGGAGGGAGGGAGGGAGGGAGGGAGGGAAAATTAGCTAGTGTAAAACAGAGAAAGAGAGGAGGAACAAGATTCTGAAAGGGGGCAACCCAACCAAATTGTGTGAGGTATAGATCTTTCATTTCCATTGAAAGCAAGTCTAATAAGCGGTAGATCTGTTCAATGTGTGCTATTTCTATGCTTCTCGTTCGGAAGTTAGGTTTTTTGCCTCGTTTACTTTTGGTTTTGTACACCAGCTTCAAACAGCTGAATATACAATCTTTGCGTAACTGAAAATATATTTCACAGCGGTTTAGATGGAACAATGATTCTCTACACAATGACTGCTTGGTTTGTCACATAAACTGAAATTAGGTGAACTATTAGAATTTTAGCATCCAGGAAATGGCGGAGCTTTTCTGCATAGTGCATCTTAAAATAAGGATGAGTGTGGCAGTGTGTGTGATGTTGGTGGCCTGCCCAGTCCCAGCCTGGCTCCTGACAGAGGGGGACTGTGAGTCCTGACTAACGGCCTGGCCAGGGGTTCAACCATAAGTCACTCAGCTAAGCCGACGCTGGCTCTCTGACGTCAAGAGTGCTAATTAGCCTAGAGCATCATCTGGCTGGCCCCTCCCAGCAGCACAAGACAGACCTCTGCTAAAGGTCAGCATACCACAGCATAGACAGAGGAGCGCTTAATCTGAGGTGAAATGGTTTCTTTTCTAAATTGATTCCAGTTTGGATCAGACAAGAGCCGTCTTGTGTCTTAATTGAGCCACTTAGGGACTCAGGGGGGACAGGGGGAGGGAGCGAGGCGCTTTGAGGAGGGTTCATAAAACAGGACACATGAACAAACAAAAACGTTTCTGCTGACATCTGGACTGGAGCCTTCAGAGCAAAGGGCTGAATGAAAGGGCTTTCTCTCACATGCTCATCCAAGTGCCAGAGATTCCCCCAACACAGAATTGATTCACACACGAGGACACGCTTACGACAGCACTCAAACAGTGAGATAAGTTTAACATAGCTGAAACACTTCCAAAGTTGAGGAAATGGATGCACCCTGTGTGCATAAAAGTTTTGTCCATCTTCCTCATGTAAAAGATCCAAATCACTTGTATAATCTTGATGCAAACATATTGAAATAAATATTTTCTCCACACTCTCAAAGTAAACTCAGTCCCATTAAAATAAACGCCCTGAAGCATTCTATCGCTTTTACACCCCCTAAACAAACGCTTTCACCACATGCTTGTCATAGCCCGTGTATACATAGAAGGAAATGTTTGTGCTCTCCCACACCCACACAACTATTCACACACTGCACATTCACCCACTCCCTTATGCTGAATGCATAATAAATGTAGTGAAATCATGTTTCCAGTGAGGATGGAGATGATGTGAATCTCAATACGGCTCCCCCCGGACCCCCTGTTGAATTGGCGTGGTGACGGGGGTAAATGAATTTGTCGGAGTGGGGGGTTTATCACTTTGCCCAAGGCTAACTCAGAGCAGTCCACCCAGCTGTATGGAGGCTATCCAACGGGCATCCCAGTCATTACCATGCTTAAGATTCATACTTGCTAATTTCACGAGTCTCCGCCTTGCTCTCTTCTACATCCCATGTCCAGGCTGGGGGCTCAGAGGCTTGGGCTTGATGCAGTGCAGTGAGGTTTAACCCTCTGGTCTTCAGAGCAGACTGTTGGTCGTAATTGGCCCTCACCAACCTCCTTTCATTAAAAATTGAAAGCGAACAGGCCTTGTAAAACGCTGAATTTGCAGCGCTTAGCTATGGAGATGTTTTTACTTGGCTGTAATGATGGGGACTGGCTGAGTCTCCTCCCCTCCACCCCTCCTCACACTGCTGAGGTCAGAGGATGGAACCGGTAACGTTATGCTAGCTAACAGCTAACAGGCCTCTCAAAGAGTGAGGGAAGCACTTCACCAGGTGGCCAATCCCACTTAAACACAGACAGACACTACACTGAGTTTAACCCACACTGACCCTACCACATCTCCAAGAAATCTCAATGAAAATCAATGGAGAGACAAACTGTATTTCCCCCTGCTCTGCTCCTCACCTTGCCTGACTCCACTGAGCTCATCTGTTCCACTGTGTCACTACTGATCTGCTGTGTCTACATCGAACTCAGCTTTGATGTTTTTAACATTACCATTAATAATGTTTTCAACATCAAAATGAATTACTTTGTAAATCCCGAACTCCACATGCTGTTAATCTTGAGCCATGGCTTAAATATTTAAACACAAACTGTCTTTATCTTAATGTATTGAGGCTAGGAATGTGGACAAAACCTGAACCCTGTGTGTGTGTGTGTGTGTGTGTGTGTGTGTGTGTGTGTGTGTGTGTGTGTGTGTGTGTGTGTGTGTGTGTGTGTGTGTGTGTGTGTGTGTGTGTGTGTGTGTGTGTGTGTGTGTGTGTGTGTGTGTGTTCGTGTGTGTGTGTGTGTGTGTGTGTGTGTGTGTGTGTGTGTGTGTGTGTGTGTGTGTGTGTGTGTGTGTGTGTGTGTGTGTGTGTGTATTTGTCCACACAGACTGAGAAGAGTGGGAGTGGCATTTAGCATGAAACAGCTAAACAGGTGATTTATTGTTACTGAACGTCAATGCCAAATGTCAAGCCTCCACTGAGACCTCCCTCCTCCCAGCAGACAGCAGTTCTGACCTTGGGATTGACAAGCAGACTCCTAATACTTCTAACCACCAAATTCAATCTGATTACACATTTCACCAAGCATCTATAAATCAGCTGATATCAAATGTATGAAACTTGGACCCAAAGGATAGAAATATCATCTTGAATTCAAGCAAATTTTTTACATGAAAAAAACTTGAAATATTGAAGTTGTTCCAGTTAGCTTTGCACGTGGAGTTTATTGCAGGATGTGGGGACACTAAAAATTCATTTTGGATCAGATACTAGAGCAGTATTTTTGTGACGGCCAGATGTTCTGTTATCTATCATTCCCAGCTGGATTGAGATCGGTGAAATGAGCTGGAAAGGCTCTGTCCAAGTTCTCTGTTTTATTCATCAAACTAAGGGAAATGCAATTAGAGTTTCAGAGTTTCACATTGCCTAGCAACCCACTACTAAATAAACTTTGTCGACTCAATCCACTTCCCTTTCATCTGGTCCCGCCTCTCCATAATAAAGCCCCTCCCCCTATGGGCCCTCCTACTCTCTGGGGCCCTGTTATGTGAAGACAGGGTGAGGAATGTATGAAGCATCCTAGGAAACATGAGCTGCTATTTTCCCACAAGCATGAAAAAACACAGACTATTGCTGTGGAATCCATCTGACGCAATCAGACAGTGGGCTGGACGCTGGCCGGCGAGGTTTGGACAGGGGGGGTTGTTAAAGACGTAGCCCCACAGCTTTAGGACCTAAGCCCTGGCTGGATGAGTAAGAGAGGGCTTGTTCAGGCTACAGTGACATGTGTGGTTAGAAGGGGAAGAGAGGAGGAAAGAAGGAGGTTAGGTGGGTGAGGGAACAAACGGAGCCGCTGAAAGTTCATCAGACCCCTTCTGGGAGCGCTCCATGGTTCCTGCTGTTTCATTTTTTAACAGGCATCTGCGGGGGCAGCCTATTAATTGTTTGTTGGCCAAGCCGTCATTAAAAAAGCAGACGGCAGTGCGGCTTTTACTGAGATAAAATGAGAGAGAAAGCCAGAGAGATGAAAACAGGAGAAAGGATCGCTGGAGAGGCCCCCAGAGGCCCTCCCAAACACCCTGATGATTATCACGCTACTGTTGCCTCTGTAATTCCTCATAAATTAAGACACCATCTTGAAAGGAATTCCCAAACACAAAAACAGAGCAAACTTCAATGAGTCTTTCTCTCTTTTTTCCGCTGATCTAATTATCTCTGCCTCCGTAATCACTGTTATATTCATCACAGTGTTCAGTATTTATAGGGTCTGTTTTCATCATAGTAATAATGTCACTCTGGAATTCTCATGCATAGAGAGAAAGAGAGAGAGCAAGACAGAGAGACAAAGAGGGAGGAGGGAGAATGGGAGGGATGGTTCTTAGATCCAGTCTCACTCTCTCAGACATCATTTGATGTTGGGGCAGAGGCCACACCAACAGGCCTGGTCTACTGCTTGCCTGTGAGTGACCATGTTCATCTCCAGGGATGCCCCCGCATCTCCAGTCCCCCATGTGGAGCTGATGTCTGGCTGAGCTTGGCCCTGGTTAATGGGCTGAAGTGGGCTGAGCTTGGGCTTGGGACTGAGGCCTGGGCCTTTTGGAACTGAGCCCGTTTCAGCTTCCTGCACCCTTCCAGGAGACTTTCCCCACACACTGTACTGTCCTGTCTGTACCGTCTCACTCTCTGTCTCACTTTCTTTATTTATGTCCTCCTTTCTGTTTTTTCCCTTTATTCATTTAATTTCTTCTTTCGTTCTTTCTATCCTTTTCATCAGTCCTCTGTTTTTTTTCTTTTTCTGTTTCTTTTAGAACATATCCTCCTCGTTGTCTCTTTTTCTGTCTCCGTCTCTCTCTCTCTCTCTCTCTGTCTCTCTCTGTCTCTCTGTCTCTCTGTCTCTCTGTCTCTCTCTCTCTCTCTCTCTCTCTCTCTCTCTCTCTCTCTCTCTCTCCGTCTCTCTGTCTCTCTCTGTCTCTCTCTCTGTCTCTCTCTCTCTCTCTCTCTCTCTCTCTCTCTCTCTCACTCTCTCTCACTCTCTCACTCTCTCTCTCTCTCTCTGTCTCTCTGTCTCTCTCTCTCTCTCTCTCTCTCTCTCTCTCCGTCTCTCTGTCTCTCTCTCTCTCTCTCTCTGTCTCTCTGTCTCTCTCTCTCTCTCTCTCTCTCTCTCTCTCTCTCTCTCTCTCTCTCTCCGTCTCTCTGTCTCTCTCTCTGTCTCTCTCTGTCTCTCTCTCTGTCTCTCTCTGTCTCTCTCTCTCTCTCTCTCTCTCTCTCTCTCTCTCTCTCTCTCTCTCTCTCTCTCTCTCTCTCTCTCTCTCTCTCTCTCTCTCTCTCTCTCTCTCTGTCTCTCTCTCTCTCTCTCTCTCTCTCTCTCTCTCTCTCTCTCTCTCTCTCTCTCTCTCTCTCTCTCTCTCTCTCTCTCCGTCTCTCTGTCTCTCTCTCTGTCTCTCTCTGTCTCTCTCTCTCTCACTCTCTCTCTCTCTCTCTGTCTCTCTGTCTCTCTGTCTGTCTGAGTAGAGGTATATACTCTGTGGGGTCTGCTGCTGCCTCCTCTCTCCTCCTCTCTCCCCCTGCGGCGCTGCTCCCAGTATTTGGGTATATATTTCACACCCCTGTGTGAGGCCTGGCGAGGGCGCCTGGGGAATGGAAAGGAAAACAAGCGTGCCCTCTCTCTCGGCCCTTTGGAGCTGACCTGCTATAAATACCTCAGGGTGGGCGCCGGTCTCACGCCAGTGGCATGGGAACCTCTCTCCCTCCTCAGGCCCAGCGCTAGGGCCACCAGGGTCCAGTCTGGGAAGGCTCTGGCCAGCGGGTATCCATGGGAGGGGGGCAGAGCAGAACAGGGTGGGGTAGAGTGGAAGGTCTTCCTCTTCTTAATTGTGTTGCTGTTTCTTGTGTCTCTCTGAGGAGCATCCCTGTCTTTCATCCATGGCTGCCTCCTCTCTGTGGTTCGTCTCCCTGTTCAAAAGACTTCATGTATACTGCATTTAAGCTGTTTTGCTTTATGAAGATTGTATGAATATGTGCTTTTCAAAGTGTTAAAAAAATAAATCCCCTTTTCTTCACTCCGGTGAGGCGTTTGTTTTGTTACTCCCCCCCAAAATTGATTTAGACTTTTCAAAGGTTTGTTCTTCACAGTGCTGTCTCCTAGTGTCGGTGCGAGACGGGTTTGGCTCATATTTTCAGAGTTTGAGGTAATAGTTTTAAACTGACAGACTAAACATCTCTCTCCTTGGCTGTTCCACTTCTGCAGAGTAAATAGTTTTACTCTCACACACAGACGTACACACACACACATATAAACACACACATACACACCGTGGGTGACTGGCTTAGTCTAATGATTCTTTCTTCACGGTTTGAAGCAGGTATGAAGAGCTTGTGGTGTTGTCAGTTTAAGAAATATGGGTAGAGGGACTCTTAAAGGGTGTGTGTAAGTTCTCCCCTTCTCTCGCTCTCTTTCTTTCTGGAATCAGACATTTTAGGTTACATATCGTCGTTGTCTGAGCAAACGTAGCTTCCTTCAATGTACTCTGAAAATGTTGTGACTCTAGATCCAAGAAAATGTATTCAAAACAGCTTCTAAAGATTCATAATTGAATGTTCGTTAATGGGATTCATTTTTCAATTTCCTGAAAAGTTTATCAGACAGCGAAGCTTTACTTCACAGGGAACTGGAAGCATTGACACAAACATCCTCATGTCATCTGCTCTACTGACTCTGTGTCAGCTGTGACAATACCTGGAGCCAACAACATGTTGTTTATGAGTCCCCACTCCTGTTCTAACAGGACCACTAACAATTAGAATATGTATTTTAATAATACAGTACCTAATATTTTGTATTGAGGTAGGAGTCTCCACGTCTTAAAACTGTTTTTGTTAGACATATCCACCAATACATTTTCTCTTTTTCAATACACTTACCCCTGAATTTATAGATTTTATGTCTCTTTACTCCTCCTCTTCTTCCTCACACCTTTTGGCTTTCTCTCTCCTGTCTTTTCTTCTCTCTCCCTCTCCTCCGTCCTCTCTCCTTCTCTTACAAGGCACACTTGTTATTTCTTCGTACAAGGTCCCGTAATTAAGTTTGACATAAGCACAGGGATTAAATATGCGGTTTGGGAGGGGGAGAAAGGAGCTCTGTTACAATCTCAAGGCCAGCTGTAAAATAGAACCAGATTGGAACCACTTGGAGCTGGAAAGTTTGGGAAAGGTGCCTAGACTGTAGCTGTGTGTTCAAACAACAACGGGATCTGAGTTCCACTGAAGCTGGGCGCAGCCAAAAGAAAACTAACTCCCCTGCCAACAGACTACTACTAAAACCCCAGCCAAAACACTACTAACACCCCAGCCAAAACACTACTAAAACCCAAGCCAAAACACTACTAACACCCCAGCCAAAACACTACTAAAACCCCAGCCAAAACACTACTAACACCCCAGCCAAAACACTACTAAAACCCCAGCCAAAACACTACTAACACCCCAGCCAAAACACTACTAACACCCCAGCCAAAACACTACTAACACCCCAGCCAAAACACTACTAACACCCCAGCCAAAACACTACTAACTCCCCTGCCAAAACACTACTAACTCCCCAGCCAAAACACTACTAACTCCCCTGCCAACAGACTACTACTAAAACCCCAGCCAAAACACTACTAACACCCCAGCCAAAACACTACTAACACCCCAGCCAAAACACTACTAACACCCCAGCCAAAACACTACCAACACCCCAGCCAAAACACTACTAACACCCCAGCCAAAACACTACTGTTCCGAAGAGGAGAGGCGAAACGGATCAGAGGACCAATACGCGGCGTGGTAAGTGTCCATGGCTCTTTTTAATACGTTAAGGTACACATGAACAACTGACTACAAAAAAAACAAGAAATGTGAAAACTCAAAACAGTCCTATCTGTTACAAAGACAGAGACAGGAACAATCACCCACAAACACACAGTGAAACCCAGGCTACCTAAGTATGATTCTCAATCAGAGACAACTAATGACACCTGCCTCTGATTGAGAACCATACTAGGCCGAAACATAGAAATACCCAAATCATAGAAAAACAAACATGCCCACCCAACTCACGCCCTGACCATACTAACTAAATACAAAACACAGGAAATAAAGGTCAGAACGTGACAACTACTAACACCCCAGCCAAAACACTACTTACTCCCCTGCCAACAGACTACTACTAACACCCCAGCCAAAACACTACTAACACCCCAGCCAAAACAATACTAACTCCCTGGCTAAAAGACTACCAAGTGCCCAGCCAAAAGACTATTAGCTCTCTGGCCAAAAGACTACCCCGTCCCCTGCCAAAAACACTGCTTACTCCCTGGCCAAAAGAAGTGTAACTCCTCAGGCAAAATACTACTGCCTTCACATCCAAAAGATTACTACTTCCAACCAAAATACTACTGCCTTCACATCCAAAAGACTCCTACTTCCAGCCAAAATACTACTGACTTCACATCCAAAAGACTCCTACTTCCAGCCAAAATACTACTGCCTTCACATCCAAAAGATTCCTACTTCCAGCCAAAATACTACTGCCTTTCTATCCAAAAGATTCCTACTTCCAACCAAAATACTACTGCCTTTCCATCCAAAAGATTCCTACTTCCAACCAAAATACTACTGCCTTTCTATCCAAAAGATTCCTACTTCCAACCAAAATACTACTGCCTTTCTATCCAAAAGATTCCTACTTCCAACCAAAATACTACTGCCTTTCCATCCAAAAGATTCCTACTTCCAGCCAAAACACTACTGCCTTTCCATCCAAAAGACTCCTACTTCCAACCAAAATACTGCTCACAAAACACTATCACCAACCCACTCAAAATAATACTACAGAGCCAAAGAACTATATTCTCCCAAGTGACAAACCGTACCACAGCCAATGCCTCGTTGTGAAAGTGAGGAAAGTAAGAGCAGTGGTGAACTGTGTGTTTCTGGTCTCTGTATAGGAGAATGGAGAAGGGAAAGCCATTTCACATGCTATCACTCAATCACTGACACCAAATATAGAAATATGGGTTAAGATCAGCCCCCAGTGCACTGAGCGTGTCTCTGGGATTTTACTCTGTTGTGAACTCTGAGAGGTCTCACATGGAACTGTGCATTCTTAAATAACTCTGGCAAAACGCTCTAATCTTAATGAGTCTGAACAGCAAATCTCTCATCTGCAGCAAAAAGGATTAGGAATGGGGGGGAAAAGGCTGCCGTTCCACTTTGATGAATTGTGTTTAGAAAATCCCTGGGCATGAAGTTCTCCTGATGAACAAAGCGTTAGGAGAGAACGGATGCTTTTAAACAACACAACTTATCTGAGAAAAACAGAACATGCATTTAAAGGGAAAATACAAAGGCAAAGCTGATTTGTCTCCTCTGCTGATAAAAGTAGCTAACTCTTTTCACAATCCACTTAGCTGGTTGGGGAAATCAAGCCCAAAGTAGCTTTGCACAAATGATGTGCATTGTGTTCTCAGTGCTATATCATGTCTGTGTTTATTTCTTTTGTATGATGATATTGTTAAATGTAAATATAAGAATTGATTATATTCTGCCTCTTGGTTGAAGCCCTATAAATAGCTGTCGTGATGATAAAAGGGGTTAATGAATCAGAATAGATCAGAGCAGAGAATTATTGTTTCAAACTGCTGCAAAACTGTACTGCTTTCAGTGTAATTCTGCCTGCCCACCCCTACTTCTTCAATACAACTCAACATGTTCTCAGCCAGGGTAGAAATACACTTAAGTAGCTAATCTGAGGAAGTATTTATTTGAATTTGATGAATACATCTTTGATGATATGTTAATGAATCCAAATCAAGGCAGCGCTGCATTGACTCTATTAATTAAACCACCATGTCATTTCCCAAAACAGCCTTCCTGAGAGTTACAGGTTATTGAAGTGAGCCCCTGGCTAGTTCACAAAATACAAACTACAAAACAGCCTTCCTGAGAGTTACAGGTTATTGAAGTGAGGCCCTGGCTAGTTCACAAAATACAAACTACAAAACAGCCTTCCTGAGAGTTACAGGTTATTGAAGCGAGGCCCTGGCTAGTTCACAAAATACAAACTACAAAACAGCCTTCCTGAGAGTTACAGGTTATTGAAGTGAGGCCCTGGCTAGTTCACAAAATACAAACTACAAAACAGCCTTCCTGAGAGTTACAGGTTATTGAAGTGAGGCCCTGGCTAGTTCACAAAATACAAACTACAAAACAGCCTCCCTGAGAGGTACAGGTTATTGAAGTGAGGCCCTGGCTAGTTCACAAAATACAAACTACAAAACAGCCTTCCTGAGAGTTACAGGTTATTGAAGCGAGGCCCTGGCTAGTTCACAAAATACAAACTACAAAACAGCCTTCCTGAGAGTTACAGGTTATTGAAGTGAGGCCCTGGCTAGTTCACAAAATACAAACTACAAAACAGCCTTCCTGAGAGTTACAGGTTATTGAAGTGAGGCCCTGGCTAGTTCACAAAATACAAACTACAAAACAGCCTTCCTGAGAGTTACAGGTTATTGAAGTGAGCCCCTGGCTAGTTCACAAAATACAAACTACAAAACAGCCTTCCTGAGAGTTACAGGTTATTGAAGTGAGCCCCTGGCTAGTTCACAAAATACAAACTACAAAACAGCCTTCCTGAGAGTTACAGGTTATTGAAGTGAGGCCCTGGCTAGTTCACAAAATACAAACTACAAAACAGCCTTCCTGAGAGTTACAGGTTATTGAAGTGAGGCCCTGGCTAGTTCACAAAATACAAACTACAAAACAGCCTTCCTGAGAGTTACAGGTTATTGAAGTGAGGCCCTGGCTAGTTCACAAAATACAAACTACAAAACAGCCTTCCTGAGAGTTACAGGTTATTGAAGTGAGCCCCTGGCTAGTTCACAAAATACAAACTACAAAACAGCCTTCCTGAGAGTTACAGGTTATTGAAGTGAGCCCCTGGCTAGTTCACAAAATACAAACTACAAAACAGCCTTCCTGAGAGTTACAGGTTATTGAAGTGAGGCCCTGGCTAGTTCACAAAATATAAACTACAAAACAGCCTTCCTGAGAGTTACAGGTTATTGAAGTGAGGCCCTGGCTAGTTCACAAAATACAAACTACAAAACAGCCTTCCTGAGAGTTACAGGTTATTGAAGTGAGCCCCTGGCTAGTTCACAAAATACAAACTACAAAACAGCCTTCCTGAGAGTTACAGGTTATTGAAGTGAGGCCCTGGCTAGTTCACAAAATACAAACTACAAAACAGCCTTCCTGAGAGTTACAGGTTATTGAAGTGAGGTCCTGGCTAGTTCACAAAATACAAACTACAAAACAGCCTTCCTGAGAGTTACAGGTTATTGAAGTGAGGCCCTGGCTAGTTCACAAAATACAAACTACAAAACAGCCTTCCTGAGAGTTACAGGTTATTGAAGTGAGGCCCTGGCTAGTTCACAAAATACAAACTACAAAACAGCCTTCCTGAGAGTTACAGGTTATTGAAGTGAGCCCCTGGCTAGTTCACAAAATGCAAACTACAAAACAGCCTTCCTGAGAGTTACAGGTTATTGAAGTGAGGCCCTGGCTAGTTCACAAAATACAAACTACAAAACAGCCTTCCTGAGAGTTACAGGTTATTGAAGTGAGGCCCTGGCTAGTTCACAAAATACAAACTACAAAACAGCCTTCCTGAGAGTTACAGGTTATTGAAGTGAGCCCCTGGCTAGTTCACAAAATACAAACTACAAAACAGCCTTCCTGAGAGTTACAGGTTATTGAAGTGAGCCCCTGGCTAGTTCACAAAATGCAAACTACAAAACAGCCTTCCTGAGAGTTACAGGTTATTGAAGTGAGCCCCTGGCTAGTTCACAAAATACAAACTACAAAAAAGCCTCAGTGCGCTGGTGCCTGCTCTTGGTTCCCCCATCAATCCCTCCCCAACTCCCTCCAACCCCCTTATGCCTTTGGAAAAGTACTCTGGCTGCATTTCCATGCATTTATTTTGCATTTCCTTCCAAATGTGCTCTCCCCTTTGTTTTCCTAATGGAAGTAGGTATAGATAGTGCTGCTGATCCAGGTCAAACCAACACACTCCATGTTAATGAGAATGCCCCATCATGCCAGATCTCTGGTCCTGAAAGAGATGAGAGTATCACAAAGGTGGGATTTCTTCCTTCCTCCTCACGATGTGTATGGTGCAGACAGAGAGCCAGAGAGTCAGGATGTGTATGGTGCAGACAGAGTGACAGAGAGTCAGGATGTGTATGGTGCAGACAGAGAGCCAGAGAGTTAGGGTGTGTATGGTGCAGACAGAGTGACAGAGAGTCAGGATGTGTATGGTGCAGACAGAGTGACAGAGAGTCAGGATGTGTATGGTGCAGACAGAGAGCCAGAGAGTCAGGATGTGTATGGTGCAGACAGAGTGACAGAGAGTCAGGATGTGTATGGTGCAGACAGAGTGACAGAGAGTCACGATGTGTATGGTGCAGACAGAGTGACAGAGAGTCAGGATGTGTATGGTGCAGACAGAGTGACAGAGAGTCAGGATGTGTATGGTGCAGACAGAGTGACAGAGAGTCACGATGTGTATGGTGCAGACAGAGTGACAGAGACTCAGGATGTGTATGGTGCAGACAGAGTGACAGAGAGTCAGGATGTGTATGGTGCAGACAGAGTGACAGAGAGTCACGATGTGTATGGTGCAGACAGAGTGACAGAGAGTCAGGATGTGTATGGTGCAGACAGAGAGCCAGAGAGTCAGGGTGTGTAAGGTGCAGACAGAGTGACAGAGAGTCACGATGTGTATGGTGCAGACAGAGTGACAGAGAGTCAGGATGTGTATGGTGCAGACAGAGTGACAGAGAGTCAGGATGTGTATTGTGCAGACAGAGTGACAGAGAGTCAGGATATGTATGGTGCAGACAGAGAGCCAGAGAGTCAGGATGTGTATGGTGCAGACAGAGCGCCAGAGAGTTAGGGTGTGTATGGTGCAGACAGAGAGCCAGAGAGTCAGGGTGTGTATGGTGCAGACAGAGAGCCAGAGAGTCAGGGTGTGTATGGTGCAGACAGAGAGCCAGAGAGTCAGTGTGTGTATGGTGCAGACAGAGAGCCAGAGAGTCAGGATGTGTATGGTGCAGACAGAGAGCCAGAGAGTCAGTGTGTGTATGGTGCAGACAGAGAGCCAGAGAGTCAGGGTGTGTATGGTGCAGACAGAGAGCCAGAGAGTCAGGGTGTGTATGGTGCAGACAGAGAGCCAGAGAGTCAGGATGTGTATGGTGCAGACAGAGAGCCAGAGAGTCAGGATGTGTATGGTGCAGACAGAGCGCCAGAGAGTTAGGGTGTGTATGGTGCAGACAGAGAGCCAGAGAGTTAGGGTGTGTATGGTGCAGACAGAGAGCCAGAGAGTCAGGATGTGTATGGTGCAGACACAGAGCCAGAGAGTCAGGATGTGTATGGTGCAGACAGAGAGCCAGAGAGTCAGGATGTGTATGGTGTAGACAGAGAGCCAGAGAGTTAGGGTGTGTATGGTGCAGACAGAGTGACAGAGAGTCAGGATGTGTATGGTGCAGACAGAGAGCCAGAGAGTCAGTGTGTGTATGGTGCAAGACAGAGAGCCAGAGAGTTAGGGTGTGTATGGTGCAGACAGAGTGACAGAGAGTCAGGATGTGTATGGTGCAGACAGAGTGACAGAGTCAGGATGTGTATGGTGCAGACAGAGAGACAGAGAGTCAGGATGTGTATGGTGCAAGACAGAGAGCCAGAGAGTCAGTGTGTGTATGGTGCAAGACAGAGAGCCAGAGAGTTAGGGTGTGTATGGTGCAGACAGAGTGACAGAGAGTCAGGATGTGTATTGTGCAGACAGAGTGACAGAGAGTCAGGATGTGTATGGTGCAGACAGAGTGACAGAGTCAGGATGTGTATGGTGCAGACAGAGCGCCAGAGAGTTAGGGTGTGTATGGTGCAGACAGAGAGCCAGAGAGTTAGGGTGTGTATGGTGCAGACAGAGAGCCAGAGAGGAGTCAGGATGTGTATGGTGCAGACAGAGAGCCAGAGAGTCAGGATGTGTATGGTGCAGACAGAGAGCCAGAGAGTCAGGATGTGTATGGTGCAGACAGAGAGCCAGAGAGTTAGGGTGTGTATGGTGCAGACAGAGTGACAGAGAGTCAGGATGTGTATGGTGCAGACAGAGAGCCAGAGAGTCAGTGTGTGTATGGTGCAGACAGAGTGACAGAGTCAGGATGTGTATGGTGCAGACAGAGTGCCAGAGTGTCAGTGTGTGTGTGGTGCAGACAGAGTGACAGAGAGTCAGGATGTGTATGGTGCAAGACAGAGAGCCAGAGAGTCAGTGTGTGTATGGTGCAAGACAGAGAGCCAGAGAGTTAGGGTGTGTATGGTGCAGACAGAGTGACAGAGAGTCAGGATGTGTATTGTGCAGACAGAGTGACAGAGAGTCAGGCTGTGTATGGTGCAGACAGAGTGACAGAGAGTCAGGATGTGTATGGTGCAGACAGAGTGCCAGAGTGTCAGTGTGTGTGTGGTGCAGACAGAGTGACAGAGAGTCAGGATGTGTATGGTGCAGACAGAGTGCCAGAGTGTCAGTGTGTGTGTGGTGCAGACAGAGTGACAGAGTCAGGATGTGTATGGTGCAGACAGAGTGACAGAGTCAGGATGTGTATGGTGCAAGACAGAGAGCCAGAGAGTCAGTGTGTGTATGGTGCAAGACAGAGAGCCAGAGAGTTAGGGTGTGTATGGTGCAGACAGAGAGCCAGAGAGTCAGGATGTGTATGGTGCAAGACAGAGAGCCAGAGAGTCAGTGTGTGTATGGTGCAGACAGAGAGCCAGAGAGTCAGGATGTGTATGGTGCAGACAGAGTGACAGAGAGTCAGGATGTGTATGGTGCAGACAGAGTGACAGAGAGTCAGGATGTGTATTGTGCAGACAGAGTGACAGAGAGTCAGGATGTGTATGGTGCAGACAGAGTGACAGAGTCAGAATGTGTATGGTGCAGACAGAGTGACAGAGCGTCAGGATGTGTATTGTGCAGACAGAGTGACAGAGAGTCAGGATGTGTATGGTGCAGACAGAGTGACAGAGTCAGGATGTGTATGGTGCAGACAGAGTGACAGAGAGTCAGGATGTGTATGGTGCAGACAGAGTGACAGAGTCAGGATGTGTATGGTGCAGACAGAGGGCCAGAGAGTCAGGATGTGTATGGTGCAGACAGAGTGCCAGAGTGTCAGTGTGTGTGTGGTGCAGACAGAGTGACAGAGAGTCAGGATGTGTATGTTGCAGACAGAGTGACAGAGTCAGGATGTGTATGGTGCAGACAGAGTGACAGAGAGTCAGGATGTGTATGTTGCAGACAGAGGGCCAGAGAGTCAGGATGTGTATGGTGCAGACAGAGTGCCAGAGTGTCAGTGTGTGTGTGGTGCAGACAGAGTGACAGAGAGTCAGGATGTGTATGTTGCAGACAGAGTGACAGAGTCAGGATGTGTATGGTGCAGACAGAGTGACAGAGTCAGGATGTGTATGGTGCAGACAGAGTGACAGAGTCAGGATGTGTATGGTGCAGACAGAGTGCCAGAGAGTCAGGATGTGTATGGTGCAGACAGAGTGACAGAGTCAGGATGTGTATGGTGCAGGCAGAGAGCCAGAGAGTCAGAATGTGTATGGTGCAGACAGAGTGCCAGAGTGTCAGGATGTGTATGGTGCAGACAGAGTGACAGAGTCAGGATGTGTATGGTGCAGACAGAGAGCCAGAGAGTCAGGATGTGTATGGTGCAGACAGAGAGCCAGAGAGTCAGGATGTGTATGGTGCAGACAGAGTGCCAGAGTGTCAGTGTGTGTATGGTGCAGACAGAGTGCCAGAGTGTCAGGATGTGTATGGTGCAGACAGAGTGACAGAGTCAGGATGTGTATGGTGCAGACAGAGAGCCAGAGAGTCAGGATGTGTATGGTGCAGACAGAGTGCCAGAGTGTCAGGATGTGTATGGTGCAGACAGAGTGACAGAGTCAGGATGTGTATTGTGCAGACAGAGTGACAGAGAGTCAGGATGTGTATGGTGCAGACAGAGTGACAGAGTCAGAATGTGTATGGTGCAGACAGAGTGACAGAGCGTCAGGATGTGTATTGTGCAGACAGAGTGACAGAGAGTCAGGATGTGTATGGTGCAGACAGAGTGACAGAGTCAGGATGTGTATGGTGCAGACAGAGTGACAGAGAGTCAGGATGTGTATGGTGCAGACAGAGTGACAGAGTCAGGATGTGTATGGTGCAGACAGAGGGCCAGAGAGTCAGGATGTGTATGGTGCAGACAGAGTGCCAGAGTGTCAGTGTGTGTGTGGTGCAGACAGAGTGACAGAGAGTCAGGATGTGTATGTTGCAGACAGAGTGACAGAGTCAGGATGTGTATGGTGCAGACAGAGTGACAGAGAGTCAGGATGTGTATGTTGCAGACAGAGGGCCAGAGAGTCAGGATGTGTATGGTGCAGACAGAGTGCCAGAGTGTCAGTGTGTGTGTGGTGCAGACAGAGTGACAGAGAGTCAGGATGTGTATGTTGCAGACAGAGTGACAGAGTCAGGATGTGTATGGTGCAGACAGAGTGACAGAGTCAGGATGTGTATGGTGCAGACAGAGTGACAGAGTCAGGATGTGTATGGTGCAGACAGAGTGCCAGAGAGTCAGGATGTGTATGGTGCAGACAGAGTGACAGAGTCAGGATGTGTATGGTGCAGGCAGAGAGCCAGAGAGTCAGAATGTGTATGGTGCAGACAGAGTGCCAGAGTGTCAGGATGTGTATGGTGCAGACAGAGTGACAGAGTCAGGATGTGTATGGTGCAGACAGAGAGCCAGAGAGTCAGGATGTGTATGGTGCAGACAGAGAGCCAGAGAGTCAGGATGTGTATGGTGCAGACAGAGTGCCAGAGTGTCAGTGTGTGTATGGTGCAGACAGAGTGCCAGAGTGTCAGGATGTGTATGGTGCAGACAGAGTGACAGAGTCAGGATGTGTATGGTGCAGACAGAGAGCCAGAGAGTCAGGATGTGTATGGTGCAGACAGAGTGCCAGAGTGTCAGGATGTGTATGGTGCAGACAGAGTGACAGAGTCAGGATGTGTATGGTGCAGACAGAGTGACAGAGTCAGGATGTGTATGGTGCAGACAGAGTGACAGAGTCAGGATGTGTATGGTGCAGACAGAGTGACAGAGTCAGGATGTGTATGGTGCAGACAGAGTGACAGAGTCAGGATGTGTATGGTGCAGACAGAGTGCCAGAGTGTCAGGATGTGTATGGTGCAGACAGAGAGCCAGAGAGTCAGGATGTGTATGGTGCAGACAGAGTGCCAGAGTGTCAGTGTGTGTATGGTGCAGACAGAGTGCCAGAGTGTCAGGATGTGTATGGTGCAGACAGAGTGACAGAGTCAGGATGTGTATGGTGCAGACAGAGAGCCAGAGAGTCAGGATGTGTATGGTGCAGACAGAGTGCCAGAGTGTCAGGATGTGTATGGTGCAGACAGAGTGACAGAGTCAGGATTTGTATGGTGCAGACAGAGTGACAGAGTCAGGATGTGTATGGTGCAGACAGAGTGACAGAGTCAGGATGTGTATGGTGCAGACAGAGTGACAGAGTCAGGATGTGTATGGTGCAGACAGAGTGACAGAGTCAGTGTGTGTATGGTGCAGACAGAGTGACAGAGTCAGGATGTGTATGGTGCAGACAGAGTGACAGAGTCAGGATGTGTATGGTGCAGACAGAGAGCCAGAGTGTCAGGATGTGTATGGTGCAGACAGAGTGACAGAGTCAGGATGTGTATGGTGCAGACAGAGTGACAGAGTCAGGATGTGTGTGGTGCAGACAGAGAGCCAGAGAGTCAGGATGTGTATGGTGCAGACAGAGTGCCAGAGTGTCAGGATGTGTATGGTGCAGACAGAGTGACAGAGTCAGGATGTGTATGGTGCAGACAGAGTGACAGAGTCAGGATGTGTATGGTGCAGACAGAGTGCCAGAGTGTCAGGATGTGTATGGTGCAGACAGAGTGACAGAGTCAGGATGTGTATGGTGCAGACAGAGTGACAGAGTCAGGATGTGTATGGTGCAGACAGAGAGCCAGAGTCAGGATGTGTATGGTGCAGACAGAGTGCCAGAGTGTCAGGATGTGTATGGTGCAGACAGAGAGCCAGAGAGTCAGGATGTGTATGGTGCAGACAGAGTGCCAGAGTGTCAGTGTGTGTATGGTGCAGACAGAGTGCCAGAGTGTCAGGATGTGTATGGTGCAGACAGAGTGACAGAGTCAGGATGTGTATGGTACAGACAGAGAGCCAGAGAGTCAGGATGTGTATGGTGCAGACAGAGTGCCAGAGTGTCAGGATGTGTATGGTGCAGACAGAGTGACAGAGTCAGGATGTGTATGGTGCAGACAGAGTGACAGAGTCAGGATGTGTATGGTGCAGACAGAGTGACAGAGTCAGGATGTGTATGGTGCAGACAGAGTGACAGAGTCAGGATGTGTATGGTACAGACAGAGAGCCAGAGAGTCAGGATGTGTATGGTGCAGACAGAGTGCCAGAGTGTCAGGATGTGTATGGTGCAGACAGAGTGACAGAGTCAGGATGTGTATGGTGCAGACAGAGTGACAGAGTCAGGATGTGTATGGTGCAGACAGAGTGACAGAGTCAGGATGTGTGTGGTGCAGACAGAGTGACAGAGAGTCAGGATGTGTATGGTGCAGACAGAGTGACAGTCAGGATGTGTATGGTGCAGACAGAGTGACAGAGTCAGGATGTGTATGGTGCAGACAGAGTGACAGAGTCAGGATGTGTATGGTGCAGACAGAGAGCCAGAGTGTCAGGATGTGTATGGTGCAGACAGAGTGACAGAGTCAGGATGTGTATGGTGCAGACAGAGTGACAGAGTCAGGATGTGTGTGGTGCAGACAGAGAGCCAGAGAGTCAGGATGTGTATGGTGCAGACAGAGTGCCAGAGTGTCAGAATGTGTATGGTGCAGACAGAGTGACAGAGTCAGGATGTGTATGGTGCAGACAGAGTGACAGAGTCAGGATGTGTATGGTGCAGACAGAGTGCCAGAGTGTCAGGATGTGTATGGTGCAGACAGAGTGACAGAGTCAGGATGTGTATGGTGCAGACAGAGTGACAGAGTCAGGATGTGTATGGTGCAGACAGAGAGCCAGAGTCAGGATGTGTATGGTGCAGACAGAGTGCCAGAGTGTCAGGATGTGTATGGTGCAGACAGAGAGCCAGAGAGTCAGGATGTGTATGGTGCAGACAGAGTGCCAGAGTGTCAGTGTGTGTATGGTGCAGACAGAGTGCCAGAGTGTCAGGATGTGTATGGTGCAGACAGAGTGACAGAGTCAGGATGTGTATGGTACAGACAGAGAGCCAGAGAGTCAGGATGTGTATGGTGCAGACAGAGTGCCAGAGTGTCAGGATGTGTATGGTGCAGACAGAGTGACAGAGTCAGGATGTGTATGGTGCAGACAGAGTGACAGAGTCAGGATGTGTATGGTGCAGACAGAGTGACAGAGTCAGGATGTGTATGGTGCAGACAGAGTGACAGAGTCAGGATGTGTATGGTGCAGACAGAGTGACAGAGTCAGGATGTGTATGGTGCAGACAGAGTGACAGAGTCAGTGTGTGTATGGTGCAGACAGAGTGACAGAGTCAGGATGTGTATGGTGCAGACAGAGTGACAGAGTCAGTGTGTGCAGCGCAGAGATAAATATTTCCATGCACTTGACCTCTATTGATTCCTGTGTACGATGTATACCCAGTCCAGACACACTGAGACTAAACATCTGGCCACCAGTGGTCTTCTGAATGACAGATAACATCTGGGAAGTCTGTTGCTATCACAGGAAACAAGGTCCTTATCTAGCCCTCTCCGCCCCTCCCTCTCTCTCTCCCTCGATCCTCTCTGTCCCCTATCCCGCTCATAGACGCATCCCTTTCTTATTGATTTCCCATTAACCCCTTCCAGACTGGGAGTGTCTGCCCACCCAGACACACAGACACCCATGTGATTGATGGACTGATGTCAGTAAACCACGGCTGGACGGTCACGTCACCCAGAGCAGACCCAGAGCTCAATGTTTCTCCTCTTTCTTCTTCCTCCTATCACTCTCTTCCTCGCTTCTCCTCCTGCTCCCTCCCCTCATCATCTCCCTCCTTTCTTCCTCCCAGTCGTCAGCCTCCCTCTCCTCCTCTGTCTCCTCCTCCTCTCAGTTCCCTGCTATAACACACGTAACATAGTGCCTCTAGGTCACACATGTAGACAAGCATTAAAACCCAGGCACTCTCTGTTCACATCTGGTTTCACAATGCCATGATAAACTTCTGTACTGCAGTGTGTGTGTGTGTGTGTATGTGTGTGTGTGTGTGTGTGTGTGTGTGTGTGTGTGTGTGTGTGTGTGTGTGTGTGTGTGTGTGTGTGTGTGTGTGTGTGTGTGTGTGTGTGTGTGTGTGTGTGTGTGTGTGTGTGTGTGTGTGTGTGTGTGTGTGTGTGTGTGTGTGCGTGCATGCGTGCATGCGTGCATGCGTGCGTGTGTGCGTGTGTGTGTGGCTTGCAGGAATGTGCTGATTGCTGTCATTGTGGAGAGTAGTATGTAGTTTATTTGTGACGGGGATCGACATTTAAATAAGTTCTATAATTTTGGTTGGATCAAAATAGCATCTCAAAGGGCTCGCTGTATTGTTTAGGTTCCAGGATGTAGAAAATAGCATCATTTGACAAATGACTTTCCCATGCCATTATATGTCAGTGGAGGAGAAAATTAGACATGCGTCTTTGTGTGGGTGGTGGTTTGTGTGTGTGTTGTTAAGTCGTTGCTGAAAAGTGTGTCCAGATTGTGTGTGTGTGTGTGTGTGTGTGTGTGTGTGTGTGTGTGTGTGTGTGCGTGCGTGCGTGCGTGCGTGCGTGCGTGCGTGCGTGTGTGTGTGTATGTGTGTGTGTGTGTGTGTGAGAGGGATTCTAGCATATCTGTTTCAGTGTTTATGTCCACACTGAACAGCTGCTTTGCGGCAGGGAGAATTTATGTTTGTGAAGATGTGTTTGTGAGTTGCTATCAAGGCGAGTTAGAAGAAGCCTTTCTATTTAAGCATGGCGTGCCTCCATCAGTCCTAGTCTCTGATGTACAAAGAGCCCAGAGGAAGGAGCTTCACAGCTGTTTGTAAACTATGGGAACAGGAAAGGTCAACACAGTAATGCAGTGCGTTTTTGTAACGCATTTTCATCTCTCTCTGTTCCACGGCGAGACGGGCCAGCAGCTCCCTTCCTCAGTAGTACTACTGCATTTAAATTACTGTTCTTGCCTGGAGAATAATGGTTCAAGCATAACCCCATTGTATTATTTGATAAACTCTGGAAAATGCATGGTCTAAGCTTGGGAAGAGACACGGTTTAAGGGCACACTTGCCTTTCAAATCTACCATGGCAAAGTTTTTTTTGAGAAAGGGAGAAAGGGAGACAGGGAGGAAGAAAGGGGGGTTGCGAAGGGGGGTTAGGGGAGAGAGAGAGGGCGCATCCTGTGTGCGTGTTTGTGGACTGATGGAGTAGGGGGTCTGTGTTGGAGGGCTGTGTGTGTGTTATCTCTGGGTGCAGGGGTTTTGTTTGCAGGGCAGAGACGTATAGATTTCCTCCCCGTGTCAGCATCTTTATTTGGAGCTCAGTTCAGAGGGGACAATAGCAAACTAATCCGGCCCTGATTCGGGATTAATATTCAAGCCTCCAAATATTAATTCCAGCCAAAAGGAAGGAAATGCAGAATGTGTCAAAACACTCTAAACAAATAAAGAAAACAAAAAAAGCACAAGAACCAAATGTACATTTCAGTGCTGTTTTCTATGACTGTATTGTTTGCAACAGGGATGTACAAACTCCTCTCATCATTCTAAATGATTCCTGTATTCATTTTCATGATGATTTCTTTATCAAGGGGTTGAGAGTGGGGGTATGGCTGAAGAGATGTTGTTTTTGGCTATTCTCCTCACTAAGCCGAGGATTTAAGATCTGGATTTAAATATTTACAATAGAAAACGATGGAGGTTATAAATGAAGTCCCACCGGTGCTTAGCTGTAACTTACAGGGAAGGGGGGTAAACACTCACTGCCTCCCCACATCAACGGGTCCTGGAGATGTTGGGCAGTAATCTGACGCATGTATGGCTGTGGAGCTGCAGGACAGGACCACTGACAGGAGAGAGTTTAGACTCATTCAATCGTCAGAGGAACAGTTGATGTCCATGTCTGACTGTGGCTCCCTGTCTTACATTAGAATCAGTCAGAGACCTGGGCCTATTTTCTAAAACATCTCAGAGTAGGATGTCATTTCTTCCCTCTTCATACAGTATAATGATCTAGAACAGCAATCCTCCTCTGAGACACTTTGTGAATATTGGCCCTGATCCCAGAGCTGCCCTGCCAACTGACCCCAGACCTGCCCTGCCCACTGGCCCCAGAGCTAACCTCTCACAGACCAGTGTGGAGATGTAGACCTGGCAGACAGCAGGCCCCTCAGTCATGGGGACTTTTCTATACACTGTGATATGTCAGGGTGGGCCTACGGGGTCTGGCAGGGACAATGTTGTTCTGTGACAGATAAAGGGTTTGATATATAGTGATAGTTTGTTAGGGAGAGTGTAATATAGCCACAGTCATCTGTTTAGTGTAATGGGCCAGGGCTGTAGTGGAGTGATGGAGGAGGTGGATACTGTTGCCTACATTTGATTTGAGGTACCAGCCTGATGCGCAGGGCCTACCCCACATAGGCCTTCGTACTGGGTGGCTCATGGCTTAGTTCATCCATAGTGGCCTTCAATGGACATCACATTTGTCAAACTGCTTTCACAAACTGCCTTTTCTGGGAATATCCCCTACCCCTCCACACACACACAAACGCAGACACACTATTAAGCAACCCAACAACACACACAAACACACACACACACACTAATCCTGCAGTAGGGGGTAGGGGCCTCTTGTGTGTTGCCCTGAAAGTCCATTGTGGTGTTCAAAGCAGCCTCACAGAGACTCTGTCCATTGATAAGGTCTAAGGTGATCATGGGCCAGTAAACTTCATCTTTTATACATGGCAATATGAAAGGTCAGTTTATCTTAATCCTGAAATCTCAGGCCTACAGCGGTGTGGCCCCCTGTTCCATGAACTTCAAGGAGTAATCTAACAGTTCATTCTGAAGAAGAACCCCTATTATCTTCTCCGCTAGCTTCCAATCAGCAGAGATGATTAGACTCCGGAATTATTTCTCTTTTCTAATCGGCTCCAATCATATCAGGGTATCAGCTTAACTGTGGTTTATTATGACCAGTGATTAATTATACAGCCCTGCCTTATCCATACTCTACACACCACCAGACGGGCCTCCTACCTCTGTGTTCCATTCACGCCCAGTAGGACAGTATCATAATCATTATCATAATCAACACCCTCCTTCTTCTCCTACATAACAGTACTGGTATTAGCGTCGTGATCATGAGCGTGCAGGGTGGTTATGGCTGTGAACAACAGGCATTGACTCTTCATTGAGCTCTGCTCATAGTCACTTTCTAACTGTTGTTAGGAACTTTTTGTTCCCTACTCTAATATTGCTTTGTAGTATTAGAGAAGTCTAGCGATCCCAGTAGATATGGCTATGGACAAGAGAGCTGAGCTCCTGCAGTCATTGAGTCTGTCTCTAATTGTCATTCTTTCTTCATTTGGCTTAGTTTGGGCTTTTGTTTGTTCTCTTCTTGATCTGTTTAGATTTGTTCCATAACTGGCAACAAAACAAAAAAAGTTCCAGTTGACGTAGAAGTAGAAGAGAAGAGAAAGTGTCCACGTTTCTGAGCGAAGTCTAAACAAACTGTGGACACATTACGAGCAGCGCAAAATCTGAGTCGGAAGTCTCAACCAAGCTTTGTTTGTTAATGCAGGTCACAAAGGTTATTCAATAAGATTGGTTAATTTGTTATTTAGAAATCCTTTGTTCTCATGTGAAAGTGTGCCATACGTAGACAGATGATGAAATATTTATTCCTTGTCTATTAGAGTGTTATTGTTTGTTTCGTTCTGTATTCTCCCCCTAATTTGCCCGTTGTACAGTTTTCTGTGGAAGCCTAACAAACGCACAACAACTTTAAGAAAGGTAGACCCTATCCAGTAGCCTTAATTAGAAGGAAATTGTAAACAGACGCATGCCTTTCAAAAACAATTTTTAGGGGATTATCCATACTTTCTGACGGAGCGTCTGAAGTTTGGAGTGATTCTGAGTCAGCACTGCTACATTGGGGCTCTTAGAGGACATTGTTGTCTTCAATTATTTTCTGTTATATTCTCGTCTGTATGAAGCTGGGGATCATTTATTATTTAAAGACGCAATCGTCGCTGTTTATCAGGGAGTTTTTAAACCGGGTTATCTTTGTGCCGTAGTTTTTTTTTATTAAAAGGAACAAAGCGTAATAAAGCATAGTTTCATATGGCTGTACGTCTCTCCAGCGCTGCGGCTCGGCTGCCTTTATTGTCATTTAATGTGAGAGATGCCAAGCACCAGCCACCAACCTCCAGACGAGATCTGACGAGTGTCACTGAAGCTTTAGTATGTACATACAGTACAGGGTAGTGCACAAACACAGCCTGCTACACTAACTACAACACACACACACACACACACAAACACAAACACATGCGCATGCACACACACATGCATGTTCCCCACCATATGTCATGGGTAACCACAGAGTGACAGCTACTTGATTTTGCAAATGAATTAACCCTATGGGACCCAGTGAGTAACTAATACTGATTTGTTCAAATATTGATCAGTGCCATGTCCCTTTAACTTGACTGGCTGGGGAGTGAGGGACATCAACACAAACAGAAGTGGAAACGTGAAAACATGTCTAGTTTTTACACACAGGAGCATTTGTTCTCCCCAGTGGGGTGGCTGTCTGTATCTGTTTGGTAGAGTTAAACAAGAGGGGATGGAGTCCCACTGAGGGACAGAAGTAGCATAGATATCTGGTTGTTCAAGTCATGAGGTTCTCCATAGTAGTAAATGGTCTATTCATTGATATCATGAATCTATACATATTTAATTGACATGATTGTTACACTTATTTAAGTCCTCCAGCTTGAGAATGAATATTATCTGTCAGAAAGCCCATCGATTTTCTCTGTTCAAAACCCTTCACTGCATTCTCTCACACTCCCCATCAGCAGAAAAAGTGGCCTTCCTCAGCTCTCCATCTCCTAAGCCTTTCATGGTGACTCTAGTGTCCAACCTCTCCACCTTGACTCCATTACTTCCCGTACTTAACTTCCCACTGAAGCCTTTACCTCGGAGTATTGGTGGATTAGACCCGCCTTAACTGAAGTAGACGAACAGAAATCAATACCTGCTGTAAGCAGGCTGCCAGGGTCAGCTGACCCCTCTGTACCACCACTCCGGTACGACCAGTCAATTCCTGTCTGATCAATTCCGTCAGATTGACCTCTGGTGACCCTGGGCAGATAAGGTCAGTCTGGCCAGAGTGGCCTAGGAGCTCGGGGGCAGGGGGTTCAGGGTCCTGTCAGTGGGCCTGTCCCATAATGAAGTAGCCACTATTGCCTTTCTGTCACTCAGTAATTACAGGGAGAGATATGGAGCTATAGATAGGTGCTAAATGCAGAACAAGGCAATAAAATGGATTCCAGAAAATTGCATTGAGCAGACAGGGGACCAGTAAAGTGACATGTAAACTACTCTCACATGGACTGGTAATGACTGGGAGCAAGATGGATTGAGAGGGACTTGTCAAGTTCGTAGGCACATACAGATACATTCAGACACATACAGAAACATACAGACATACAGACATATTCAGACACATACAGACACATTCAGACACATACAGACACATACAGAAACATTCAGATGCATTCAGACACATACAGACACATTCAGACACATTCAGACACATACAGAAACATACAGACACATTCAGACACATACAGAAACATTCAGATGCATTCAGACGCATACAGACACATTCAGATGCATTCAGATGCATTCAGACGCATACAGACACATACAGACGCATTCAGACGCATACAGACACATACAGAAACATTCAGATGCATTCAGATGCATTCAGACGCATACAGACACATACAGACGCATTCAGATGCATTCAGACACATACAGACACATACAGACGCATACAGACGCATACAGACACATACAGACGCATTCAGACGCATTCAGACACAGTCAGACACAGTCAGACACAGTCAGACACATTCAGACACCTACAGAGACATACGGACACATACAGACACATTCAGACGCATACAGACAGATACAGGCGCATTCAGACGCATACAGACGCATTCAGACACAGACAATTTCAGAAACATGCAGATGCATTCAGACGCACACGGACAGATACAGGCGCATTCAGACGCATACAGACGCATTCAGACACAGACACATTCAGAAACATGCTGATGCATTCAGACGCATACGGACAGATACAGGCGCATTCAGACGCATTCAGACACAGACACATTCAGAAACATGCAGATGCATTCAGACGCATACGGACAGATACAGGCGCATTCAGACGCATTCAGACGCATTCAGACGCATTCAGACACAGACACATTCAGAAACATGCAGATGCATTCAGACGCATACGGACAGATACAGACGCATGCAGGCACATACAGACTCATTCAGATGCATTCAGACACAGACACATTCGGAAACATGTAGATGCATTCAGACGCATTCAGACACAGACACATTCAGAAACATGCAGATGCATTCAGACGCATACGGACAGATACAGACGCATACAGGCACATACAGACGCATACAGACACAGACACATTCAGACACATACAGACACATTCAGACACATACATACACAAGCAAACATTGTTCATGTGGAGTGTTTTTAACTTTAACATTGCAAAATCTGCTGATTTATTTGATACCCAGATGAATATACTTTTTATAAAGATGTAAATAACAAATAATCTCCAGACATTCATGACAGAATCTCCAACAAAATGTGAGCTCTTCATCTTTATTTTACTTCACTCTTTTGAGGATAAGTTATTGACAGAAGTCAAATGATTTAATTGATCGTTTTCTTCAACACTTGGGCATCCACTTTGTTTCTAATGAAGTGCTCAACAAGTTAGTCACACCAATATCACCCACTATCTGTAATAGATCCTGTGTGTTTTGGGCAGAGTATAGTGTTAGCTATAATTACCTGGCTGGTGTTCCCAGTCACTGAGCCACCCAGGGGCTGTAGACGTCATAGTGTTGCTCCCTCCCATGGCCCGTGTCTCCACTGAGCAGGTCAGGTCAGGGGCTGGGGAATCCCCCCAGTCAGCCCAACCAGTCAGCCCAGCCAGTCAGCCCAGCTCAGCTGCCACCATCTGAGACCCTCCACATTCCTCTGTCCACTAACTATTTAGTTATCAGTGATTTGGTTAAGTGGAATTGACTTTTATCTGCAGAGTGCTGTGGGGTTGCCACCGGCGATACACATTCCCCCTTCCCCAGCCCGTGTCTTGTCTTAACTTGGTGTCACATCCAGCATTGCTATTGGCAGCTGAGCCAGGCCTGATCAATAACCAGGTCAGGGATGGCCCACGGCCCTGCTGTGCTCCACGGTGGGACGTATTGATCCCTCATACACTCCCACAGGTCGCCCTGCCTGCCTCACCGTGGAGCCATGGCCAGAGAGAGAGAGAGAGAAAGAGCGAGAGAGAGAGAGAGAGAGAGAGAGAGAGAGAGAGAGAGAGAGAGAGAGAGAGAGAGAGAGAGAGAGAGAGAGAGAGAGAGAGAGAGAGAGAGAGAGAGAGAGAGAGAGAGAGAGAGAGAGAGAGGGAGGTAGAGAGATAGAGGTAGAGAGATAGAGGGAGAGAGAGAGAGAGAGAGAGAGAGAGAGAGAGAGAGAGGGAGGTAGAGAGATAGAGGTAGAGAGATAGAGGGAGAGAGAGAGAGAGAGAGAGAGAAGAGAGAGAGAGAGAGAGAGAGAGAGAGAGAGAGAGAGAGAGAGAGAGAGAGAGAGAGAGAGAGAGAGAGAGAGAGAGAGAGAGAGAGAGAGAGAGAGAGAGAGAGAGAGGGAGAGAGAGAGAGGGAGAGAGAGAGAGGGAGAGAGAGAGAGAGAGAGAGAGAGAGAGAGAGAGAGAGAGAGAGAGAGAGAGGTAGAGAGAGAGAGGTAGAGAGAGAGAGGGAGAGATAGAGAGAGGGAAAGGGAGAGAGAGAGAAAAAAAGAGAGTGAAGGAGGGAGGGCCTGTAAGACAAATACACATGGCCACTGTGTGTGTGTTTGCAATGAGTCATGCTCACACATGCCTCTGCACTTACCCTTTCTCTATACATGTATCCTACATAGAAAACCCTTTCACATTTTAGCCACTCAACTTGAGCAAAGACAACTATTATTTATGTCTGAGTGTTGCTGTTATTGGTCTCATAAATATGAAAATAATACAACTTTGAAAAACGAATGGTCCAATTGATTAAATAAATGATAAGGTAATAAGAGCATATTCTCTGAGAGTACTTCAAACCTGTATGACAAATAGATAGGGAGGGTTTAAAAAATGGACTGAAATGCAATGTGCTTTTTTCAAAGAAAAGAAAGTGAAGGTCAAAGATAAAAGTAATGCTCATTTCATAGTTATTTAGGGTGCAAAATAAAAAAGGGTTATGCCTAATAAAAGACTCAAAGGCTCCTTCTGGTATGAATGTAATGAAATGCTATAGCACCATACATTGTAAAGCTGGGCCCAACTTCATTAACTCTGTATTGTGAGCTATGAGTGCACCAGATGTTAGATGATCCTGAAAGTACACAGCGCCCGCGACTCCCCACGCCTCTCCATCCACCCCCTTTCTGCTCTTTCTGTCTCTGCTCTCTTACTTTCTCTCTCTTTCAATTCAATTCAATTCAATTCAAGGGCTTTATTGGCATGGGAAACATGTGTTAACATTGCCAAAGCAAGTGAGGTAGACAACATACAAAGTGAATATAAAAAGTGAAAAACAACAAAAATGAACTTTCTTTCTCCTTCTTTCTTTCTCTCTCGCTCGCGGATGGGAGGAGCCTCTCAGAAGTTTACCCCGCTCTCTCATTGCCATGGCCAATGAGCTGAGGCCTGGTTGTTTTTGTTGCAGTTTTAAACGCTGCTCCCCGGAGCTCCTCATCAACAACGTAATAAGAGCTCTTGGGAACAATTAAACATGGGCTTCAACTCAGGTCTCACCACAGAGGTAAAAATAATCGTAAAAAATGTTGCCAAATGGAGGGGGTTCCAAAGGGACCATTCAGATATCACATACTGTCTGCCTCCCTTCGTACTTTATTCCCTAACTAAAGCTCTGTCACTCTGGAGCTGTCACAACCCTAACATATGACAAGCGCATTTACTCAGCCTCGCACACACCAGGCCCATGTGGAATTCAAATATCTTGTGTACATATTTATTTATGAGGAATTGACAGTTGAATAAATATGTGTTGTCTAAGTGACTTTGTTGTTGTGTATGAGAGATCCTCTGCAGAACACGCAATTATGAGCGTTATTACAGGAATATGTCTTGTTCTGTTTACAGGGAAATTAAGTTTCTCCGGAAATCTTTTTCATTTCTGATTTTAAAAGCCTACAGTGGTACGAGAGGAGAAATTACACAGAGCAATACGTTTAGTACTTAATACAATCTGGAAATCATGCGATTCTGTCCTGCAGTAATACAAATAATTATATATTAATTTAGTTTGCTCTAAAACAGCTTATTAAAGATTTCTGAGGCTTGATAGAAGCCATATTGTCCTGTTTTTCCTTTTATGAAAGATATTTTTCTTCTATGAGTCAGGGTTGGGAACACACAAAGTGCTTCACATACAGTGTATTCAGAAAGTACTCAGACCCCGTGACTTTTTCCACAATTTGTTACTTTACAGCCTTATTCTAAAATTGATAAAAATAGATTTTCTTCCTCACCAATCTACTCACAATACCCCATAATGACAAAATAAAAACAGGTTTTTGAAATGTAACAAAATGTGGGAAAAGTCAAGGGGTCTGAATACTTTCCGAATGCACTGTACATACACTACAATACATTACTGTATTATATCTTTGGCCTCAACTGTTTTGGTTCGTATGTTCATTTTTCTTCTTTTTCTTCTTCTTTTTCCAGGTGGCACTGTCATCCTGATAGGCTGTCTGTTCACTGTCATCTTGATAGGCAGTCTGTATCACTGTCATCCTGATAGGCTGTCTGTTCACTGTCATCCTGATAGGCAGTCTGTATCACTGTCATCCTGATAGGCTGTCTGTTCACTGTCATCCTGATAGGCTGTCTGTTCACTGTCATCCTGATAGGCAGTCTGTTCACTGTCATCCTGATAGGCAGTCTGTATCACTGTCATCCTGATAGGCAGTCTGTTCACTGTCATCCTGATAGGCAGTCTGTTCACTGTCATCCTGATAGGCAGTCAGTATCACTGTCATCCTGATAGGCAGTCTGTATCACTGTCATCCTGATAGGCAGTCTGTATCACTGTCATCCTGATAGGCTGTCTGTTCACTGTCATCCTGATAGGCAGTCTGTTCACTGTCATCCTGATAGGCAGTCTGTATCACTGTCATCCTGATAGGCAGTCTGTATCACTGTCATCCTGATAGGCAGTCTGTATCACTATCATCCTGATAGGCAGTCTGTATCCCTGTCATCCTGATAGGCAGTCTGTTCACTGTCATCCTGATAGGCAGTCTGTTCACTGGCATTCTGTATCTCTTGTGACACAGGAATCTTGTATTCCCAACCTAATAGCTTTCGAAAACCCTGGAAATACCTGGATTATTTTTAGGAGTACATCACCAAAGTTATTAAGGTGCCCAGGCACCGGATCCTATAGCTTTACATTATAGCTTTATTATTTTTGAATATACCAAGAAAGAGTACAAAGTCTGAACGTCAGCAATAGCGTGTGGCCATCCGTCCACCAGCGCACCACCAACCAACCTGCTGTGACCGAGAGGGCGTGACCTTTCTGCTTGACGGCTTCAAACAGACACTTGAAAAGCGGGACACAGTCAGAGAGGCTGCCGTGCGGCGGCGACTCCAACCAAACACCCCATCAGGTAAGGCTGTGAAGTCCCCCCTGCTCCTGCTGACCAGGCCCTAAGCCCTTTAACTCCTTCTGGACTTTGAAGCTGGCCAGTCCCCCAGCCGCCTCCCAGCAGCCCCCCAGCCCGTGTCCTCTCACATTGCCAGCTCCCCCTAGGAGACAGCATGTAGGAAAGGCTGCTGATAAACGGCCTGCTTTCATGCTCTGCTCTCCTGTTTGTTCCCCTCGGATTAGCGGCTCTGAATATATGGACGTTGTTTGGTTGATAGATGCTCACCCTGAGCTCTTTACTGACCCCCTGCAGGTACTGACCACAGAGAGCAGAGCTGCTGCACATATGGCGGGGAAATGTGTGGCCTCTCTGCCAAGGTGACAGGGGAGGGTGGGGGAAGCTCATCACACACATACACACACTCTCGTACCTACAGTACCAGTCAAAAGTTTGGACACACCTACTCATTCAAGAGTTTTTCTTTATTTTAATATTTTCTACCTTGTAGAATAATAGAGAAGACATTAAAACTATGAAATAACACATATGGAATCATGTAGTAACCAAAAAAGTGTTAATAAAAATATATTTTATACTTGAGATTATTCAAAGTAGCTACCTTTGCCTTGATGACAGCTTTGCACACTTTTCGCATTCTCTCAACCAGCTTCATGAGGCAGTCACCTGGAATACATTTCAATGAACAGGTGTGCATTGTTAAAAGTTGATTTGAGGAATTTCTTACCTTCTTAATGCGTTTGAGCCAATCAGTTGTGTTGTGACAAGGTAGGGGTGGTATACAGAAGATAGTCCATTTGTTGTTCAACAGGACAATGACCCAACACACCTCCAGGCTGTGTAAGAGCTATTTGACAAAGAAGTAGAGTGATATAGTGCTGCATCAGATGACCTGGCCTCCACAATCACCCAACCTCAACCCAAATGGGATGGTTTGAGATGAGTTGGAATGCAGAGTGAAGGAAAAGCAGCCAACAAGCACTCAGCATATGTGGGAGCTCCTTCAAGACTGTTGGAAAGCATTCCAGGTTAAGCTGGTTGAGAAAATGCCAAGAGTGTGCGAAGCTGTCGTCAAGGCAAAGGGTAGCTACTTGGAAGAATTTCAAATATAAAATATATTTTGATTTGTTTAACACTTTTTTGGCTACTATATGATTCCATATGTGTTATTTCATAGTTTTGATGTATTCACTATTATTCTACAATGTAGAAAATATTAAAAATAAAGAAAAACCCTTGAATGAGTTGGTGTGTCCAAACGTTTGACTGGTACTGTATATTCACAAATAAACGTTTGTTGGAACATATACACACACGTACGCATATTATTTTCAAGGCACACAAATACACACATTCATGTTGTAACAAGAGGCTTTTTTTCTGGTGTTTTAAGTAAAGGGAATTGACAGTCCCAAGACACAGGTGCTTTTCAAATCATTATTGTCGAAAAAGCATTTTCCAGCATATAAAATGTAATCTCTGGTCATTAGTAAAGCCCAGCGTGGGTGGGTGTTCACATGCATGTGTGTGTAAGCTTTTCAGTATGTATGTGTGCAGGGAATGTGGACATGCATGTTTGCGCTGTGAGGCGCATAGGTTCAGAGGTCCGTATTTCCATACAGAGTGACTCTGGGAGAGATAGATCTGCGCTGGGTTTCAATCTGCTACTGGCACAGCTACCTAGCTGCACAGATGAAGGAGATACAGTGATGCTTGACTGGGATCTGATACATTATGAACACGGTCAGACTAAAGGAGGTGTCATTTAACTTTTACTCTTCTTGATTCATAACCTAATTATCACATTACCTGTCATCAATAGTATTTTGTACTCATATATTTCACAGCACTATTTTGTAATAGCATGTTAGTTACACATAATATGAGTTCCCATGGCATCGTGCAACCATTGCTAGTCGGTGGTAAACACTAAATCCCACTTTACCTGGATTATGTTAAATCACTATGTGATTAGGAAATCTGCATGATTTAGGAGGACATTTGGTATTTTTGCATTCACTCTTTGTTATTATGTCTCTGAATCAAAGCTTCTGGGGCACATTGCAAATTTCTGAAGCACATACACTGTATACCTGTATTGCAAAGCTGGAAGGGTTTCTTCAACACAATAGACAAAACAGCAAAGACATATTAGCTCTTCAGCTACTGTGAATTAGTTTATTTTCTGCTCTAAATAATCCTGATTGAAAGTAAATGGTGTTTATAGAATTAAGTAAATAAAAAGAAAACATGGCAGACAAAGCGATGTGCAGGATGCAGGAGAGGATCACTATCAGCCAGGCTCTGCAGAGCTGAGGGCCTTTGTTTGAAAAGTTCAAAGTCATTTTGCTAAATTTAGGTCACCGCAAATGATAAATACACTGCAGCGAGCCATCATTGTGATAGAAAGAGAGAGAAAATGAGAGGGAAAGATAAGTAACCTAACACACCTGATTTTAAGCTTTCTTATGTCTTTAAGGGTGACATGTTTTTTTTTGTGTGTGAGTGTGTGGAAAATAAAACACTTTTAAGCATTAGGAGAGACAATATCCATTTTTGTGGAGCTAATTAAGGACGTGATCTGAAATGTATTTTGTGAGCAGCCCGTTGCATTGCGGGGCTTGAAGGGTCAGCTGGTTCACAATAGGACAAAGATAATGCAGCAGGAGTCAGAGGCGGAAAAGGCTCCAGTCAGGGGGGATCACTCCCCCCCTCGCCCCCCTCCACCACCCCTCCTCCCTGGCCTGTGGGCTGCTGATGGAGCTGTGCTCCTAGCCCAGGGCTCCTAGCTCCCACCACACCAGGCCCTGCTCTGTTCTGCATGTGGGCTGCTGCTCCACACTGCTCTGCAGTCTGGGTCGCTCCCTTTGTGCCGGCCCTCTTTGGCCTCGCGGTAAAAAAAAGACATGCATGATTTCATACATGAAAGATATATGTAATTGGACAGCAGGGCCTATACAACACATTTACAATTCTAAACAGAATATGTTGAAACCAATTCCCCTCTATCTCCGTCGCTCCTATTTTTTCCGGAAATGTATTTGCACATATCATAAAACACAAAACACAAAAAAAACAACACAACACAGATTATCACACTTTTATTTGCATGCTGGATATTACATGTGGATGTTGAAAGAGAACAGAGAGAGTTCATCTATCTGTATGTTCCAGTTGATCCCAGCATGGTTCAGACTGCTGTGTTCTGTGTGGTTTTAGGAAAGAACACGGTGGACACGTTCTCACTATTATACCAAGAGCCGAACCTGATAGTATATTACATTTCAGGACACAGAATTAAACCATTTAAATAGTAGACATCTAATGATTTCAAGTTCAAGTTTTTAAGTCACGTTCAAGACAGGCCAGTAATCATCCTGTGATCATTGGAGTCATTGGAGTTAAACAAATGCACATGTTTCATCCTCTAAGCAATGAGGGGAATGTTACAAAGCTGCATGTCAGTTGACCACAGGGAGGAGATTCCCTTTTACATTATGTTGTGTTGTTTGTGTGTGTATTGTATAGATATGCATCAAAATAATGTGGATTTAATCACATTAAAATTAAACTAATAAATCAGTCAGGTCACATACAGACACCAGATTCAGGTTGATTGCCTTAAGCACCCTTTCAAATCCTGACTGAATAAACTGTAGAAATGTTGTATTACCTAGAGGGTCCTATGTGACTCAGCTGGTAGAGCATGGCGCTTGCATTGCCAGAGTTGTGGGTTTGATGACCACAGGGGACCAGTATGGGAAAAGTATGAAAATGTATCCACACACTACTACTGTAAGTTGCTCTGGATAAGAGTGTCTGCTAAATGACTAAAATGTACATGTTAGGTGTGTGTTGTCCCTGGTATGGTCTGAACCCACCCCTCCTATAGTGTTAATGTAGTGCCAAGGTAAACACCTCTGTCTTTAATTGTGTTAACAAGCTCACACCTAGCCAGGGAATGGCCTCACTAATCACCTGCTTTTATTGGCCTAGGGGCCCCAAATGCCAGCTAGGCACCGCCTCTCTAGGGCCACAGGCAGCACACTAACAAGGGGCGCTCAGCGTTCAGTCCCCCCCCTCCTCTCCAAATACAGGTGGGATCACCTGCCATGTAGCTTAGGTCGAGGGGGTATAGGAGCTGGCGGAGGTTAAGCGTCCCATAATTCAGAGATAGTCACTGTGGTCACCTACAATTACTCCCAGTCCACATGGCTCCATTGCTCAGGCTATGACTAACAGAGTTTGTGTTTCAGTTGTTTCCCCATTGGTTCATACAGATCAAGGCCTGTGTGTGTGTGTGTGTGTGTGTGTGTGTGTGTGTGTGTGTGTGTGTGTGTGTGTGTGTGTGTGTGTGTGTGTGTGTGTGTGTGTGTGTGTGTGTGTGTGTGTGTGTGTGTGTGTGTGTGTGTGTGTGTGCTTTGTGTAGTGCATGCCAATGTCAATTGTACAGTAGGCTCAGATTGAATGATCATTCCACATCCCTTAAATGCTATTCTTTCACTTACCACACGTTTTTTTTACAATGAAAATAAGCATTTTTATTTTCAATTAACCTGTTAAAGAACAATTGAAGATGCATGTGGCCTCATTGAATATTTAGTTTTATCTTTATATACGTGAACAAGAAGCAATTTAAATAAGAAGCTATGATATTTCAGGCAGGGGAAACAAAAAAAAAAAGATAAGATTCAAATGTTTCACTAATTTACAAATCATTGGCATAATCAGCGTAATTATTAGTATCATCATCATCATCATCATCAACATCATCATCAATGTCGTCATTTGCATTAAGACCATCATCATTATCTTCACCATAGTCCTTCTGATTTAAATTAGATGAACTTTAATTTGATGAGCTCTAACTTAATAAGGAAATCAAAGGTTATTCGCAACGTGTGTCCTTTGATGCACCTGACTCAATCGTCATTGCATGTGTTCCTATTAGGGCGTTGTTGCCATGCATAATAACTATTACCTGGAATGCAGTAGGTATACCTGTAGGTTACACACTTGGGGATTTAGAATTCATATCGATGGCTGGCAAATGATGATAGCCTATTGAAATGGTTAGTTTGTTCTCATTCAAAGACGAATGTTGATGCTCAATAATCAGTAGGCTATAAGAGTTAGAATATGAGTTGTAACAGTTATACATGCCATTCCTTTTTCTACCTTGATATTATGACATCAGAAGAGAATGAAAACATATACTTTGTTCAATATAATTAGTACATAAGCCTTCATTCCCATATCGAATGTTTATCAAGAAATCAGTCATGCATTTGTATTTTTGTAATTTCAGTTGAAGTATTTGTGGTTATTTTGTTGGTATTTGGGTTGTAGAAAAGGCAGGATTTCCTGACGGCAAATTCAAGAAAGCGTTCATGCGTGGATGAAATGATTTCATGACCATAGCTTGGCACGTAAGCCAGCCATATATGTCAGCTGAAAGAGACGCATCCAGAGGCACAGGATTTAGATGGTGACCCTTGGCGATATCCTAGATCTCGGTTGCCCTTCTGTGTCCGCTTCCACCTGTCGTCTCTCATCGTGTGCGATTTGGGGGCTTTCCCCGGTAGCATCTTGGAGAAAATGACTCTCCTTTTAGGCCTAGAATGTGTTAGCGCAAAGCCAAACCAGGCACACCATTCTGCGTCGATGTAATGTTTCCTTTTAGGTTGATAATTTAAGGGTGGACATGCGTTATTCTTTTCTGCAGCAGTTATATTCCCTCTCATTCACAGTGCAGTACAGTGGTCATATGGCTCTGATTTGGGAGCCCTCTGCCCTGGTCTTTGGAGACGCCCGGTTCTCTCCCTTCGACTCTCTAGAGCTCGTAAAGCTCATGTTGTCATGGCTCTGTCTGTCTCCATGAGCACTTGACAGCAGCTCTCAAGATTTGTCCATTATCCGATATGTCCCCGTAGACCTGAAATGTATGCGCTAGGCCTGTTTTAGCCGACGCGTAACCGGAACTATGGAGATGTGCATAAGGCCTGTGAATTATACCATCACTGTAATCTTGGTTATACTCTGCGCATTTATACAATTATTGACTTGATTTTGTAGCATTGGCCCACTGTGTATATCGACACTGTAATGCAACTAAGAAAATCAAATTGTTGTTCATTTGATTTTGACTGAAAGTCCGTAAATTTGAACTGTGCGCCGGTCTCTTGGTTGAATTGGTTTATCTCACCAGTGTATTCATCACAGTGTCTATGGAAACGAATTGGTTTAAAATGTCGTTTTTGAAAATAATGTTCTTACCTGAAGAGAGATGAAATGGTTGAAGCGCAGACAGACAGTGATAAGGGATGATGAGGCTGCTTGGATGGACCGAGGCTTGCTCCAGGCAGGTTGAAATACATTTGTATCTTGTTTTTGCACGGGTGATGGGGAGACATCTGTACTACTTTACTGCACAGAGACGAATATTGTCCCCTTGCATGACTTATAGTTTCTCAACACATTATTTTTGACGTTGGAACAGAGGATTGTGTGCGTGAACAGACAAAACAAAATGCAGAATAGAACCAACATTAATAATAAAGGAAGGAAATCAAGCTGATGTTTCATATTTTAATGGACAAGTATTAGTTGATTACAAAAAAAACAGGGTTATACTATACGGTGGTAGCAAACCTACCTGCTAAGGGGGCACTGGCACGCGCGTGTGCGCGCGCACACACACGTTGCATTTTGCATAGGCCTACAGTATTTACATAAGCAAACCCCGTTGCTGACCTTCGTTTTCTGAAATGCACATTTCTAAAATCGACATTAGCAAAAATACATGTAGCTTCCTATATCCACTCACCAACAACGAATACAACATTTGATTTAAAATAATAATGTACATTCTGAAGAGGTATAGTGAGTTGGTAGCAGGAGGACACAAGTAGTCAAATCCAATTTTATTGGTCACATACACATTTAGCAGATGTTATTGCGGGTGTAGCGAAATGCTTGTGTTCCAAGCTCCAACAGTGCAATGCAGTAGTATTTAAGAATAGAGCCAGATTAATGAATATTCCTTATTTTTAATGTGAATGAGACAGAGTGACCAGATGGACGGTAGTCATATTTACCCTCCGACGTCACTATCTCTAAATCATGGTTATCACAACAAACAGGTCGTCCTGCTCCCAGTTCAGTTAGCATCCACACAACCGATGTCAGTGTTGTCCCCACTTTCTGACGTTGCTGGTTTATTGTTTTCATTTACTTTGACAAAACTTAATACTAGAGACAAAAATAAATATTTTTAATTGCGTTTAATTTTCGTTTACACAATACATTCATGTAACAGACAAAAACAATTACAAATGCATAGAATGGATGTTTTTGAGATCGAAATCGTCTCGTTTGTGAATATGTGGTGAATATTACAATCATTCATTTCAATCAAACCATGAAGTGTTTTTCTCTGCAAAAAATTAACGATTTGAATTGCAATTTCGAATGATTAATCAGCAATGGAAATGCACATAATACACAAACAAACAGGTTTCGCTATCTTTCAAACAAATTAAGTTATAATTAAGTAATCAAATGTAGAGTTTTGTAATTAACATGTTATAAACATATATTAGGCTGGTACTTGTCCACCCTATCTAAGTAGCGCAGGTTGGGAAATAATATTTATTTAGAAACAGTAAAATTACATAGGCCTATATGCACACATGTAGAAATGAAATGCTATTACAAAGACCGTATGACACATGGGTGTACAGAAAATGAACAACAATAGGTCAAGGTTGGTCGCCGGATGTTGTTCATATTTTATACTTTTTTCTTTTCTATGCCCTGCATAGATCAAAGAAAAACACTGTTCTCTATTTTTTTGTTGTCCAAACACAGTTACGATACAATAAATAGATGAAGTGGGTTTGCTATAAGATTATTTAGAACAGGACGCTTTTTGATACAAAACGGAACGCAGGGCATGCAAAATATCATGCAAAAGATGAATTTTGTGTATCTTAAATGTATATGCTGCGTGTGACGAAGAGAATAGTCTTTGGAGAGAAGAAGAGGGGATTGTGAACTAACGGATGAAATATTCATCGTGCATCACAGTTTAGCAAACATCAGGCTACCGCAGATCTTACTCCAGCGTTAACAGTTCAATGCAAAATAACCTCTAGGCCTACTTAAAACGCTTCCGTAAAGATTCGGTCGCTGTAGTGCATTCATAAGGAACACATGTTTAAATAATGACTAAATTGTAATATATTCATCTTCACTTGAGTGTAAGACACCCCCATACATAGGGGATAGGGGAACCTTTCACTCTAATCTTAAAAAATACATAATTCTAACATATGTATAAGGTCCCGAATGAGGTCGTATTATGATATAACCTAAAATAAAATTATAATTATATTAATTAATATTCATATTTTATTAACATTGGATGGCATGGCATCACTAACTAGCACATAAAATGTAATCACATTGAGTTCACTAGTTAAATATTAGCCTAAAGAAGTAGATATACAGTATAAAACTGCTGTAAAGCAAGACTATAGCCTTTTTATATATATGATGGGTTGAACATCTATATCTCTATTCACTGATTCATTTATTTTTTCTCAAAAAATATTTTTGCCCACCACTGAATACTCGTATGGAAATACACTGCAGAGATGGCTTTAGATAACAGTAAACACTGATGAATGAGCTATATTGTTTATTTAAACTAACACCTCTAGAGTAGCCTGTATGGGTCTTGTCCTTTCACATCTCCTTTGAGCGGTGGACTGTATCTGGTGATTTGCATGTTGCCCATATGTAAATTGATAAAGACACTATCGCAGTCTGATAGCATGGGCTGGCGCGGTGGCGCACAGGTGGGCACCGGGGATGATTATCTTTCTGAGAGGCACATGAGGCAGGTTCATGTGCTCCTTGATCCCCGTGGTCAGAGTGAACATAAGAGGGCGCTCCCATTGCACCTGGTAGCATGTAATGCCCTATCTACCCCAGGCGCAGCAGGGCCGGACAAAAGCACGTTGCTGCTTACTGACTAAACCTTTGAAGAATAGTCCGTTTGTTTTAGAAGGAACATATGTAACAGCATTTAACTTTGCCTCTCCACATTTTCAAAGGCACATTTATACAAAGGTGACATTTTTCATTTGACCATTTATTTAATCTGTTAATCATACTCGTTTATTCCAGCATTTTGTTTATTCCAGCATGTTAGTGTCATTCAGTGGTGAGGTGAAAATAATGTTATAAGATGAACGTTTTCTTGGAGAACTGTTTAAGTGTTGCGGAATGTGCTATGCCCTCTTCTCTTCTATTTACCTAAATATAGGAAACCTGGACTTGCGTGCCTCATATGTTAATATAATAGCCCAAATCCCCAAATCCTCCTGACTAAAATGTTCATTATCCCTTTATAAAGTTACAGAGCTATTCCAGACAGCAGCTTTTATCTGTAAACGCTTTCACCCCGCTCTCATTTCCTCTGTGCTCCCTTTTGTGCTTTGTTATCCTGGGATGGCACGCGCGGTGCATGAGGTTAAGATAAAGTAACACACACACACACACACACACACACACACACACACACACACACACACACACACACACACACACACACATACAGTAGGACTACCCATGCATATTCTGAAATAGAAATGAATACAATCACTTAACGTCAGTAAATGTAGAATAGCAACATGTTATTCCAAACTATAACCATGTTACACAATATTAAGGGTCCATACATTAGTGTTTAAATATATTGTTTTGTTTCCTGCAGCTCTGTGATGGTCCAGTATTTTAATGCGACCCAAGTAATGGAGTGAGCATATTCCACGGGCTGTCATACAGGCTGTGGTGAATTTGCTAAACCATTCACCGATGTAGGCCTATTGAGGTTAGCACGTAGACAGTTATCGTAATTCACCTAACACAAAGGCTCGTGAGCCTGTCACATTTTTTTCGGGACTCGTACTAATTGGTCTGTATATTCAGAAACGTGAGTTATCCTAACGAGTCAGATCTATACGGTATTAATGCTTGTTAGTTAAACATAAACTGTAAACTAAGATTGGCATTGTTCGGCTTGCTAGAGCGATAGACTGGCTCTGATAGGCTGTCTCTCACCAGCCCCAATCACACAAGGCTCTTTATTAGCTCACTGGCTCTCGAACTCCTCTCGCACTCTATTTTCTACCCATTCATTTTTACAATCTCCCTTTCCCGAGAGAGTAGACACATCGCAAATCCTTTCAGTCTGCCTCTCACACAGCTAAATCAGCATCTCAGTTTGGCACACTTGGTCATTATGGTTTTGGTACAGGTAACATGCAAAGTAGGCCTCCGTGCTAAGATTCTGTATCGATACATTCCGATTGGTCTATGAAATATGTGGCCTCAAATATGCTTTTATATGGGTGCAAAAACTTGTAACATTGCAAATATTGGCTTAGGCTCGCATGCATGCACGCACGCACGCACACACACACACACACACACACACACACGCACGCACGCACACACACACACACACACACACACACACACACACACACACACACACACACACACACACACACACACACACACACACACACACACACACACACACACACACACACACACACACACACACACACACACACACACACACACACACACATAGAGGCACACACACGCGCTATTGTTTGCGTCAGGCGTTTTCTCTTTTTGGTCCTAATAGTCAAGCAGTGCTCAGCTGTTGAGGACAAAGTAAGGATTTTTCCCAAATAAGTAGATGGCTCTGAGATCTGACATACCTGCACGAGCTCACATTGAACGTGAGGCTCCCCATTTTGATTGTCATCCCTAAGGTTCACCGTACTTCAGAGCAAGATACAAATGAAGATTTTAATAGGCATGCAACATGAGCATTCAGACTAAAACATCGATTTTTATTTTTATTTTTGACATGCCTTATTTGAATCTAAATAGTATTGTGTGTTTATTATAAAACAACTTACATGTGTGTGGCCGTTTAAGTAGGCTATATGTTAGCTTAATATCATGAAGAAAAATATAGACGCTAAAATATAGACATTACCTTCTCATTTAATATTACTCTTAGTTAAGGTTACATTTAAGGGCGTTTATTCTCGTATAAAATCATCTAAGTAACCTAAAACTAGAATTACAGCTGCGTTTGGAATCTCAGAAATTACGTCAAGGAGAAAAATAAGATAGGCATATGTGTTTTGTACAATCTACATATTATATCAACTTAAACGTGCACTTCGTCATCAATAAATAGACTGACTCAAATTCATGTTACTCCAATAAACATTATGTAGCCTAATCAATGAAATGAAGCGGGTTAGTTTTATTTGTGCGGATCAGGGCGGCTTGGAGCTCTTAGAACAGAAAATGTGCATACTGAAAGTGAGGGATTGTCCATTTCTTTAAAGAGAATCAACAATAGAATTATCATGACAAAAGGCAATGGGTCAAGCTCAAAGGTTGATTTCTAGAATACAATATTTCCATGTGGGGGAAACCAAACGTGGTAAGTGACCATCTCTATAAGAGGCGAAATGTTTTGGGGGGAAAGTGAAGGGGAAAAAGGCAAACCTGTGGATAAGCTCACCGATCTATACTACAGTTGTTAGTATTGATCATCTGTCACCTCTTTGAACGCAGTCCTTTGGAAGTTTCTCCATTTATCAGGAATAATTTCTAAATGCACAGATATGACTTGAGTAATGCCAATTATGCTTGTTTTCAGATAACTGTTTGATTGAAACCATACACTCATAGTTAAACATTTAACCACTATAAGAAAGTAATTCACAAAAACCACTTGGAAGTGAAATATCAAGCGCAATGAGATGATTAGATAAATTGTTATAATTTGTAATAACAGGTGAAAATCAGTAGGCCTACAAAGTATAGGATTAGGACACTTAGGAAATGTTATTGATTATGACTGAATTCAATCCAATATATTCTACCTGTATTGACCTGCATAGGAATATTAGATATGAGAATCATGCAATGCAAACTCCCTCAATGCATTTCTTCCTGTCAGTAGCCTCTGCTGCTTGAGTGTTTGTTGTATACATCTTCTATACATAGGCCTACTCCAACACATATAAACATTATCAAATGCAGAATTCAGTGCGTTAGCTTCGTGGCCAATATCACACACAGAGGCTAGCTACTCAAAACTAGTGGACTGGAAGTGGGCCATATCCATACCATATACACACACAGGAAGTTGGCTTTTCACAACTTCAATTTCAATTCTGTAACTATTTTAAATACATCGCCAATATGCTGTCGAGGTATTGTAACATATCGCCGAATTGATTTAGTTTTGTATTACAATGGTGTTTTCAAGTGTTATTTGTAAACTATTGTTTTACACTGACAGTAGACTGTATAGTCTCCAATCCCCTCAGGTCTCTCATCTCCCTATCTCACTCTCACTACTACCCTGGTCTCTCATCTCACTATCTCCCTCTCACTACTATCCTGGGACAAAGCATATTTAATCGAGACAAATCTCCGTTTTTCATTGAAGGATTCCACATTCTCACGAAACGGAGTTATGTTTGTATCCAGAAGTCGGTTATTACACATCCATGAAACTAGTTACAGAACGTATCGGTCTGACTCACAGTGAGGCTAAGGCAGACTTATCAGGTGCATCTTAGTTCAAATGATATATGTGTAGACATATACAAGTAGTGATCCCTAGACTTGATAGTGTGGAATAAGCCTTTTTAAACTTTGCACATCAAGTAGTGTTACAAGCTTTTGCATCTCTAAGGCATTCAAAGAGAGCCATTGCGTCTCGTTTTGTGCTTAAAATACACGGATCATGTTTAAATAGCGTATTACGTTTGCAAATATGTAAATAAATGGTTCATTAGTATTGTCATAGGTGTTATTCAGTCGCTTACAATATGCATTCTTGTTTAAGTGGCATGCTGTCTTATCCCACACGTTAGACATGTATCATCATGAGACTAGGCATTAATTTACAAAACAAAATGAAATAACAAGCTATTTAGTTGTCTATAGCAAATATGTGCATATCTTATCAAAGTTTCCTTATGCACAATGCTTTATGTCTTGGTTGCTTGATTTCCCGTACTGTCCAACTTCAGCCTATCACAAAAATATTGACTCGTGTCTATAAGTTGTATAAATACATTTAAAAAGTATCTCAAACTCCAGCAGTCAGCACTGCTGTCTCAGATTGCTAGTCTCACTACTAACACAAGTGACATTATAGGAAAATGTAATAAATGAATATAGGCCTTTACTGTGTTTTAATATAAATATGTTAATAATAAGAAATATAAATGCGATATAGCCTAAAGTTAAAAAACTAAAAAGAACGGACAAAATGCAGCGAAGCGCGGGGTATTGCGTGGTTTGCTGCGGCTGTGGCGTCTATTCCAGCATTAACTTTCACTGTCTTCCTTCTAATCAAACTCTTACTTTCCGCTGTACTTAATTCCATATTTTCAATTCCTGATCATTACTTTCCTCTTTTCTTCTTCCATCTATCCATCCATCCCTCCCTCCCTCCTCTTTCTCCCTCCCTCCCTCTCTCTCTCCCTCTCTCTCTCCTTTGCTGAATCTTATTGATCCAGAAGGTGGCTAATTAGCCCTTCCCGTCGTGCCTGTGTAATGAAGCACATGCGCACTGAATTAATCACAGCCATTTTTTGCAGGAAACTAATTAGCAGGAATAAAGATCCAAAGAGTTTTTTTCTTTTCAATCATCAGATCTCACTTTCACCTCTTCCTCGCTCCCTCTAACACAAGACTCATCGCCTGCTTTGCATCCAAATTATTTTTATATTGCCCTATACAACTAATACTTCGTTTTTTTACACTCCGCAACAACAATGATCTTTCTTTTGCCATCCTAAACGCAAACTGACCAAAAGGGACTGCCTTGATGGGATCTTTAGCCGAATCGTCTCAATACTGGATTAAAAAGCAAGGATCACAAAGCGGCAGCGAAAAATTGTAAGTTACAACTTTGCCGTTTCTCTCTTTTCCTCTCTCGATGTTTCTACGATTCGATTCTTTTCACTTTTAGTAGTGGGCTAACCGAAGGTTTCTCCTATTATCCAGATACGCACCGATCTTCACTATTCTCACATTCTGAGAAATGACAGGCGATCACAAGTTATATTCATGCAAGTAGTTTTGTTTATTCTCGGTTTTATTCGTATCATTACCTGTGTTTACATCTGCGTTCGTCCTCGTTCTCCTCATGACTGGAAGAAAAGAAATGGTCAAGACAGCGATTCCTCTCCAAGAAGTAGACCACAAAAAACATGAATTTAAAAACACATTTGTGCTTTTCGATGGAATCAGGAAAGACAGAGAAGTGTTATTGGTGTCAAGAAACACATTTTGAGGACGATTACGATGTGAAAGGGTTACATTCAGCCTACGGAGGGTAGCGGGAGCTGCACATGAGCGTAGCCAGGAAAGGAGCACATTAGTCCAGCTTGTGGGTCCGTGTATGTCCCGCGAAAGAGAAACACCGTCCGCATTCTTATTTTGACAGATATACCACTTGATCGGTCCGCTGTTTTCAGCACCATCACGGGTTGATAAAATCCTTTATATTAAGCAACATTATCACTTTCCGATTCGTTTCTTACATGTGTATTTCCCTCCGCCCCGCTTTACATCTCAGTTCCTCTACTTTTCTCTCCCCCCACTTTGTCCATCATTTTCTTTTATTTTTCATTCCTGTTTGCTTCTTTGAAGCGATGTTAAAGTCGATTCTTGCTGATTCCCTGACGGAGTCACATGCAAATCGATCGGTAGGCCTATGTGTGTGTGTGTGTTTTGTAAGTCTGGTGTGTTTCATGACAAGAGCCGATCAGTAAGACCTCGGGTACGGGGGAGCCCATAGCCGAAGCAGAGAGTTGAGCTGCGGGTTGCATGGAGCGAATATAATGCTGATGCGAGCAGAGAAAGGGATTTACAGAATAGGTTGGCTGTCCGACGAGACAGATGACAGCTCGTATGGATTTTTATGGAATAAGTAAGAGCAATAATATAACATTTCCTTCCCACTGGATATAGCTTACCTTCATAACAAATAACAAACATTATACTAGATAGGCCTACAAAAAGTAAACATTATAAATGAAAACTCAAAAGCTATTGTATGACGTTATTCTATCACCTAACATGCTTCCCTGCGTAATAATAACCACCTTATTACTGATTTCTAAAGGAAACCTAACGATTTCTTTCCTAAAACAACCAGACACGAGACTAAATCAACTTTGGATGCATTACTGTCAGAAGAAATAGATTAATCATACACGACGGATTGTTTGGAAAAACATATTACTTGAGAATTTTACAAGAAATATCTAAACATAGGCCAGATTTGAATTGATAAGCAATAGATCGACTAGTAACACGACGCTGGGACAGTTTAGGTTTGAGTGAGAATATAACTAGTCCTTCCAGGAGACGGACGGATAGACAGTCAAAAGCGGAAATGCTATTGACCTCCCGACGTTTAAGACCCAGAATGCAGCGCCAAGATGCCCAAAAAGTACAGAAAACATAGAACACATGGAAGAAATGGAGGACTCTCGAAGAAAGAGTGAAAGAATGAAGCAGCCCGACGAGTTTTCGCGACAGAGGGATGGAAAAGAAAAGCGTTTTGCAAGCTAAGGCAAGGCAGGGATGTGCTGGTTTGGGGGAGAAAGAGGGGGAGGTTGAAAGGCTGGGGGTCAGACGGCAAGAAACAGGGGAGCAGGGGTCACCGAGTGAGTGCAAGAGAGATAAGAAGGAAAAACCCTACACAAACAACGAGGGAAGGCAGTGGGAGAGTGAGACTGGGGGAAAGGAGAGGGGGGTGTTGAGGGGTCACACGAAGCATAACACTGAGATAGTGGGGGTCAGCAAGTGCAAGATTTTTAAAAAGCACGAGTCTAGTTTGGTAAACAGGAGAGAAACACTATACAAATGTTTCTATGGGTTTCTAGTAGGATGAAGAAAAGTATTATAATGGGGTTTGGAGACTCAGACAGAGAGTAGGGGAAAGACAGAAAGAGAAGGAGAGGAAGCGAGGGAGGGGGTAGGAGGAGAGGGATAGAACGGGTCAGATAGCCATGGGCCATGGAGAAGAAATCAGGGAAGAGTGCAGGAAAACAGATCCTAACACCTTTCAGACTTGCCCCAACTAGAGGGACCAGTAGCTCCCGCATAGATAACTCAGACCAGCAGTATGTCCAGGACTCAGAGGATACTAGTGGGAGAGAGGGAAAACAAATATTCTAGCAGGCGCAGTGGAGACATTTTTATTTTTTTTTTACTTCAAGAGAAAATATAATACCTCTTTATTTTCTGCTTATATTATTATTTATGTATTTCAGGGGGGGATATTTGGAGCAGTAGATTTTGGGCCTGTAAGTCTGTTTTCCTGTATCTCTGCTCCGTAGACGTAGGTTGGGCAATAATTACAGGCGTGACATAGGAAAGGAAATATAGCATAGTACATGTGCTGTGCCAGGACTCCCTCTCCTCTCGCCATCTCTCTTTCCCTCGCCCATCTCCCTCCTCTCTCGATCTCTCTGTCCTCCTCCTTTACAAAACAAATAGCAACGCTACTTGGTGTCATCTCACTTGCTCTTAGAAGACTCCTGGATTTGATATCAAAACCTTTGGTAGAAACATTTGAAAAGCAACTACAATATGTGTACTACAGATTAGGAGGATTTTGATGCGTTTTGATATTTTTGAAAAGTAATTATCCAATGTATAATATTTATGTCAGCTGCATTTACCAGCTCAGGTATGGTTTAATGGGGGTTTAAGATGGTTCTTGATTTCTTTGTGTCGTACTCTGTTGGAATCACATAGCAGATTTATGGTTAGGTGTCGTATGTGCATTTGGTAAACCACTGTATCAGTCTGACCATGCTGTGTATTCTGCTTAAGGGGACCGTGGGTTGGGTAGATGTCACAAGGAACTATGTTTTTAGCATAGATAGCTACAGCACACTGAAAATCATTGTAAATACTCAACTTTGATTTCCAATTCATTAGTAATGACCAGGGTTGTGTTTTTGTAAAGTATTACGTTTCGTTAATCCTTGACGGACGGAAGGAGAGGGACTTAAAGCATGATACCCAATTTGCATATATATTTTTATTACATTTATTTACAAGGACTTTATTGCATTTTATCTCAAGACTATATTTTGTTTTAAGGTCGTTCATTGTGAGTCACACAGTTTATTTATATTGACATAGAACAATATTTATTTTATAGATATATTTACATAAACATATATTTGGTGTACATTTCTACACTTGCAATTTGTCTTTACCCATAGTTAAATGTTGTACTTTACTATTCACTATCACCATGTAATGTTAGATAACGGTGTTAAACCATAGGATACACATAATAGGACAGAACGCGTAGCCTGCAGTATATGAATGCCAGCACATCTGGCAGAATGTTCTATCACTCTATGTGTAGGATAGGGTATGTATTCTGACGGGAATTATGATATGGACAGTTAACTGATGCTGTTGATAAAATGTGAAATGTTCCATAATTGTAATTATCATCATTATTAGTATGATGTTTATTATCCACATTATTACTGTTATTACAAGTAGTAATATACTAGGAGTAAGGACATTCGTATCACTGTTATGTTGTTCTTTATCGTGATCTTTGTTTATAATATCATAAGCAGTGAATAGTCAGTAGTCTGGTGACGTTAGGTATTTGATTGAGGTTCCTGTTTCAGTGATAGTCTGTAGATGACGCCCTATTCGTCTATCCTGTGATACTACCTACGTTATCTCCCTATGTCCGGTTCCATGAGCATATTTGATTACTGGTGTGTCTGAGACTGCGTGTGCAGGTCCTATTTGGGCATGTGATTGGAGGGGAACGGAAATAAGGGGTTTAGTAGTGATGAAATAAAGAGCTGAGTGGTGCCTTGGTTACAGGGTAACGTGAGGCAGAGAGACAGTTACCCTGGTCTTCTACTGCCCCCTTCCTCCTCCCTCTCTCTCTTTCTCTCATTCCCTCCCTCTCTCCCTTGCTCTTGGGGGCTGGCAGCACCCCTAGGGAAGCTCTTTGCCATGTCCTTAGTCAGAGAGAGCCCTCTTTGGGCCAGCGCCAGGCCGCTAAGGGGCAGCCAACGCATGGACTATCACAATATATTCACCAACCGTTGGTCACGTTGCCTAATCAAATCCAAAAAGGCTTATTTTTTCCTCCCCCCAATTTTTTTTTTTTTTTACCAGCGATGATGCCCGATACATTGATATTTAAATAATTGACATCACTAATGATTTATTATTAATTATAGCAATTAACCATTATTATTATTATTAATAATAACATTTTTGGTATTATTATTACATTCATTTAAAGCAGTTATATATTTGAGATTATTTTTGTTTATTTATCACAATCTTAGATTTTGTTTTGTGATTGTATTTATGAGAAATTACTTTTACACTTGGTTGAACTGCTGTAAGGGTGAGGATAGTATAAATATGAATATGTTTGTGAAGATTAGTTTTCCATTGATAGCACTGGAGAGAGAAAGAGGCGTCTCCCCCCTCCATTTGCTGTAGGGCTGTGTGTAAATGAGTTCAGCAGGAGCAGTGGCTCAGATTACAGATTACGGTTTTGAATATGCAAGCTTGTACAGCCAGGACCTGTTCTTCCAGTTGTCCCGTAGCCCAGGCCAGTGGCATATGTGTCAGCCGTGTCATTAAGGAGCGGACTGGGGGTGGGACATGGGGTGGGGGCCAGGAGATGACAGTGATTCTTTGGTGTGTGTGTGTGTGTGTGTGTGTGTGTGTGTGTGTGTGTGTGTGTGTGTGTGTGTGTGTGTGTGTGTGTGTGTGTGTGTGTGTGTGTGTGTGTGTGTGTGTGTGTGTGTGTGTGTGTGTGTGTGTGTGTGTGTGTGTGTGTGTGTGTGTGTGTGTGCTCTACCTGGTTTCTGCTCCCAGCAGCCCTGAAACGCCACGAGATCTCCTCTATGCCAGCAGCGAACCGATTTTCAGTCCATTTCCCTCCCTGTTCCCTGTCCTCTTTTTGAGCTCTTGTTCTTGCTGTCGTTCTTTTATCTTCTTGAAGTGAAGTTTGGCAGGAATTTCTGAGCTTTGCTGTTTCACAATATATTATTGTGTTAACATTCTGTAAATCATTGTGGGGTATATTTACACCTGGGAAGGTGTGTGTACTGTATGTGTGTGTCTGCTCTCTTTTTCTGTCGTTATTCCTTTTTAGGTGGAGGTGTGCAATGTCATGTCGTCAATTTGAGAGAATTTCAGAGTAATCCTTATAAAATGCAGGCGACCCCCTTGTGAATATTACTGCTGTCTGTGTATATACACCACATGAGCTGTTTGGTATTATCACTGACATATCTTCAACATACAAAACAAAGCAGACGTGTTTTGTTTGGTAATATGTCTGAACTTGAGAAAGAGAACGAGAGGAACCAAAAAACCCACACCTCACCTGATTAATGTGCTAGAGAGAGAAGAGGGTTAGGTACGGATTTATAGGTAAGAATTCCTATCCGCTATTTCACTATATTTTCCATGTTTAAGCAGCTATAGATGGCCTTCCACGTTGGCCACCCGGCCTCGTTGTCATTTATATAGCACTACGTAAAAATACTGTCTGGTACGCGCGGATTGAGAGTTACACCTGGTGCTCCTATTAGAATGCATTACGCTACACTCAGATTTGCATCCAAATGCAAACATGGTTATTGAGAGCGATTTATACTTTTCTGAAAACAAATACAGATGTTTTATGCCGTACACGTGTGGAAGTATGTGTGTGTATGTTTTAAAATGAGACACTCTTCTCAATCAGCATAATTAGCCATCTAATCATTAGAAAATACCGTTGCTATTGTACACTCTAACGTTAATGTTAGGGATATGATTTGTAGAAATCATTTCTGATTATTACATTTTTATTACAAAAACACACACTGACAAAACAGAAGCACTGGTAGCTGCTGTCATTTCCCCCATCAGTGTGTAGTGATGTGTGTGATGGTTGTAAAGCAGTGTTAAGGCATGCTGCTAGGATGTTGTATTTTGGCAGGGACTGGTGCACGAGTGCTGTGTGATGTGATGCAGACGAGTGCCGGAGAAGTAGTAGCATAGCAGGTTAGCGGCGGCGGAGGCTTGGACAGCAGTAGCATAGCCGGTTAGCGGAGGCGAGAACAGCAGTAGCATAGCAGGTTAGCAGCTAGTGGAGGCTAGGACGGCAGTAGCATAGCCAGTTAGCGGAGGCAAGAACAGCAGTAGCATAGCAAGTTAGCAGCTAGTGGAGGCTAGGACAGCAGTAGCATAGCCGGTTAGCAGCTAGTGGAGGCCAGGACAGCAGTAACATAGTAGCTAAGGCCGTGTCTCATATTCAGGACAGCAGCGGCTGGCTGTATCTCCCCGCTGTGCAGCGTGCGCATGTAGTCTACGTAGCTACGTACCCGGGCGACAGGGAGCACTCCAGGGGCTGCCCAATTGATCTCCGCAGTACCCCCACCCCCACACACCCGGCCAGGCCCAGCCCAGCCCACTCCTCTCCTGGACCCCGGAGACCAGCATTCCACCCTCGACACTTATCATCACAAAGGACAGAATGCATAAAACATGGTGGACACACAGACAGAGGTGGCCTTTCTCTCCCCACACTGAACCATGGAACAATGCATGGAGCCTTCTGGCCTGTGACTCTGATGACACGCTCACCCTCTTTTCATCCTCCTCTCTTTCTTTGTCGTCTTCTTCCTCTTCCTCTGCGTATACTTGTGCTCAATGCAGTGATGCCTGTCCACATATTGTTGTGTTAGTTACGCCGTGTCTATCAGTAATATGTTATTGTCAGTGCTAGTCAAATGTGTATTATGTAACTGAAACGCTGCTGTTAAAAATTCACGGAGTGAGACTCCCCAGCGAAGAAGTGTGTGTGTGTGTGTGTGTGTGTGTGTGTGTGTGTGTGTGTGTGTGTGTGTGTGTGTGTGTGTGTGTGTGTGTGTGTGTGTGTGTGTGTGTGTGTGTGTGTGTGTGTGTGTGTGTGTGCTGTGCTATCTACACCGGGTTCCAGAAAGGCCATGTGTTATGACATTTCATCAATACATATTTTTGGATTAATTTGCATAATTCTGTCATATTTTTTTAAGAGACAAGCAACATTAATACAATATTATTTTTTCTAATGTGACTACGCTCATTTGATAATTTTAATATTTCATAACAATATATATATATTTTTTTTACAGCATATACAAAGGCATAAATACGATTTTCCATCAACTTAAATAGAGTATTATAATTATTAATTCATTAACATTATGGTAAATGGTTCCAGTAGGAATATTATTTTTTCTGTCGTTCTGTCAGGTGATCCTGTTCATACGTCCATCCGCAGCAGATGTTATTTTAACCTCACTGTTTTATGGCTAGTTAGCTCAAGGATGCAACAGGATTTGCTTTTGTCTGCGTGTGTGTGTGTATTATTAGGTAGTGTCTGTGTGTGTGTGTGTATGTATGTGTGTGCATGTATGTGTGTGTGTGTGTGTGTGTGTGTGTGTGTGTGTGTGTGTGTGTGTGTGTGTGTGTGTGTGTGTGTGTGTGTGTGTGTGTGTGTGTGTGTGTGTGTGTGTGTGTGTGTGTGTGTGTGTGTGTGTGTGTGTGTGTATGAGCATGCAAGCCTGTCAGCTGCAGCGATGGCCTCTGTTTGTCGGTCAGTGGGCCGGCCAGGGAGGGAGTGAGAACACAGAAAGAGCCAGTGACAGTCAGACAGTCCCTCCCTGCCTCCATTACACTGCTCCCTTAGCTCCACATGTCTAACTCACATGACACAATTTGAAGGTTCCAGATATATTTGCCTAAAGGTGTTAGTGTATTTGTTCAGGTGGTGTTATCCATCCAAGATATTATCCATGTACGGTCTTGTTTTGTTTATGATTCTATATTTGAGATGTCAGTAGGATTTCTTTAAGCAAATACAGGTTTTTACTCAATATTAATTTCTGCTGGATATTCTTTTTATTTTCAGGTGGAGGAAGCATTCATTTGAGAGGCTAGCAGTGCCGTGTGTTTACAGTCAGTTAGTACTATGATTCAGTTCTATAATAGTGGTGGCCGTGTGGGGCTATCCAAGTCCCAGTCTCAGTCTCATGGCTGGGCCAGGTCTAGGTTAGGTTGGGCTTCAGGAATGCGTCGTGGGGATGTGTTGGACCCCAGCAGGCCCATTGCACTTCCTCTCTGTGTACCTCACAGCTTATCCTCCTCAGGATGAGAGAGAGAACAAAAGAAAGTAGGGATTGGAGGTGCCCCCCTCTCCTTCACTCACTCTCTTTCTCTTTTTCTGTGTAAAAAAGAAACTCTAACAAAAAGCGTGATTCACTTGCAAATGTGGCAGCCTGTCCAGATCCCCCATGGGGCAGAGAGAGAGAGAGAGAGAGAGAGAGAGAGAGAGAGAGAGAGAGAGAGAGAGAGAGAGAGAGACAGAGAGAGACGGATAGAGAAATAGAGAACGGACGGAGAGCAACGGATGGAGAGAGAGAGAGAGAGTGGTAGCAGCTATGCTCCCTAACCTCCAGTCTCCTGGAGAGTGAGGCCTGCTCTCAACGGTAGGCCTGATAGGACTCTAGCATCTACTATTTTTGTCTGACGCTCAGGAAACGACGACTGCTCCCGAGCTATTCACATCCCTAGCATCTCACCTCCTGGGCTTAGAGTACGCTATGCACGTGATGAGACTCAGTGTGTGTGTGTATGCATACATTTGACAGCCATTGTGGCCAGTGTAGTATTTATGTAATATTGCCATTCTCTCCGGGTTCCTGGGAGGTGGTCTGTTGTTGTTATTCCTCCTGTTCAGGGGGCCGTCGGGCAGCAGTGAAGGGGTTAAGAAGTGGGGATAGCCCCCTTTGTCTCTGCGGCCCTCTTTGCCATTGTTGCGGTGGAATTGAGCTCGGTGCACCTCACTTGACCACAGCAAAGCAATAAAATGGCCTCTAAGTGCTGCAGCCTCCCTAGCCCTCTGATGGCAGCCGTCCACCGGGCTTTCACCGCGTTCACGCTCACACACACGTTGCTAACTACCTTTTTTCCTCTAGCATTCTCAGACCAGCTTATTATTTAGTGCAATTTTTGTTTTCTAGTTTAGCGAGCGCTAACGAGTAAAATATAAATTATATATTTTTGATATATTTTTTATTGTGTCACAGTGCACACTGGTGCTTGAAATGCATGTTGCTGATACTTCTAAGCATTAGTTGACTGTGGTACTTTTTATTTTCCTGTTCTGTCAGTCATTATATTAGCCTGCTCATTGTGAGATACATTACACAGGTTCCTAATATAAATATGTGTTGTGTTATTTTGATGCAAGTAGAAACATTCAGTGAATGTAAGCAAGGAAGCATTTACAGCTATTGTCATGAAATAATTGTTTTAATATTTCGAGACATTCAGCATATGTGCTGCATATTTAAATTTATCATTAAAGTAATTTCAATGCAATGGCCCTGCTTGTATTTCATGAGCATAAAGGTAATGCTATAGCATTGTGTTCAGTTGGAACGTCAGTTATCTATTTAGCGACTGTGTTGGGTTAGTGCTGTACTGCGTGTGTGTGTGTGTGTGTGTGTGTGTGTGTGTGTGTGTGTGTGTGTGTGTGTGTGTGTGTGTGTGTGTGTGTGTGTGTGTGTGTGTGTCTGTGTGTCTGTGTGTGTGTCTGTGTGTGTGTGTCTGTGTGTGTGTCTGTGTCTGTGTGTCTGTGTGTGTGTGTCTGTGTCTGTGTGTGTGTGTGTGTGTGTGTGTG
>NC_068422.1:69468635-69506135 GCF_023373465.1 Oncorhynchus keta | reverse complement strand
AGTGTTGCTGTGTGAAGCTGTGTGAAAGCAGCAGAGGAACTGAACACAGCCTGGACACATTCACCAGGTCAGCCAGAGGTGAGCGTTGGGCTGGGAGCTCAAAGACTGAATTCTTTCAGTATTTAGTTGTCAGGTGCCAGTGTTCTTTGTAGCTACTCTCTTTTTTTGCCCCCCCCCCCCCCCCCACCCCCCCACACACACACTATCACTATCTCTTCCTCTCTGGCTCTCTCAGTAGTCAACGACTTCAGGGCAATGTTTAAGCAGGTTTCCTTTGGAGTAGGTTGTTAATCGCCTGCGGTTGCTGGAAATGTAGAAATTGCCACAGAGCTTAGGCTAATTTGTGTAGCATCTCTGCTGAGGCTCAATGTGGTTTTTGCAGATCAGGTGAGGTGTTCTGTGTAGGACAGAGTGAGAGCATGGTGGTAGGTTTAGGTTTGGCCTCATTTCTCCTCTGTGCTCTATAAGCCAGGTGTTCCCTCATGTTGGGTCCTGTCCCTGTGTGGAGAAACAGGCTGCATCATTGCAGGTGAGAACCAGGCCTCTGGCACTAACACAGCTCTCTTCCTACCTGCCTCCAGCAGGGCTCCTGGGGCTAACACAGCTCTCTTCCTACCTGCCTCCAGCAGGGCTCCGGCGCTAACACAGCTCTCTTCTTACCTGCCTCCAGCAGGGCTCCTGGGGCTAACACAGCTCTCTTCCTACCTGCCTCCAGCAGGGCTCCTGGGGCTAACACAGCTCTCTTCCTACCTGCCTCCAGCAGGGCTCCTGGGGCTAACACAGCTCTCTTCCTACCTGCCTCCAGCAGGGCTCCTGGGGCTAACACAGCTCTCTTCCTACCTGCCTCCAGCAGGGCTCCGGCGCTAACACAGCTCTCTTCCTACCTGCCTCCAGCAGGTCTCCTGCGCTAACACAGCTCTCTTCCTACCTGCCTCCAGCAGGGCTCCGGGCGCTAACACAGCTCTCTTCCTACCTGCCTCCAGCAGGGCTCCGGCGCTAACACAGCTCTCTTCCTACCTGCCTCCAGCAGGGCTCCTGGGGCTAACACAGCTCTCTTCCTACCTGCCTCCAGCAGGGCTCCGGCGCTAACACAGCTCTCTTCCTACCTGCCTCCAGCAGGTCTCCTGCGCTAACACAGCTCTCTTCCTACCTGCCTCCAGCAGGGCTCCTGGGGCTAACACAGCTCTCTTCCTACCTGCCTCCAGCAGGGCTCCTGGGGCTAACACAGCTCTCTTCCTACCTGCCTCCAGCAGGGCTCCTGGGGCTAACACAGCTCTCTTCCTACCTGCCTCCAGCAGGGGTCTGGCGCTAACACAGCTCTCTTCCTACCTGCCTCCAGCAGGGCTCCGGGCGCTAACACAGCTCTCTTCCTACCTGCCTCCAGCAGGGCTCCGGGCACTAACACAGCTCTCTTCCTACCTGCCTCCAGCAGGGCTCCTGGGGCTAACACAGCTCTCTTCCTACCTGCCTCCAGCAGGGCTCCGGGCACTAACACAGCTCTCTTCCTACCTGCCTCCAGCAGGGCTCCTGGGGCTAACACAGCTCTCTTCCTACCTGCCTCCAGCAGGGCTCCGGGCACTAACACAGCTCTCTTCCTACCTGCCTCCAGCAGGGGTCTGGCGCTAACACAGCTCTCTTCCTACCTGCCTCCAGCAGGGCTCCGGGCGCTAACACAGCTCTCTTCCTACCTGCCTCCAGCAGGGCTCCGGCGCTAACACAGCTCTCTTCCTACCTGCCTCCAGCAGGGCTCCTGGGGCTAACACAGCTCTCTTCCTACCTGCCTCCAGCAGGGCTCCTGGGGCTAACACAGCTCTCTTCCTACCTGCCTCCAGCAGGGCTCCGGGCACTAACACAGCTCTCTTCCTACCTGCCTCCAGCAGGGCTCCGGCGCTAACACAGCTCTCTTCCTACCTGCCTCCAGCAGGGCTCCGGGCACTAACACAGCTCTCTTCCTACCTGCCTCCAGCAGGGCTCCGGGCGCTAACACAGCTCTCTTCCTACCTGCCTCCAGCAGGGCTCCGGGCACTAACACAGCTCTCTTCCTACCTGCCTCCAGCAGGTCTCCTGGGGCTAACACAGCTCTCTTCCTACCTGCCTCCAGCAGGGGTCTGGCGCTAACACAGCTCTCTTCCTACCTGCCTCCAGCAGGGCTCCGGGCGCTAACACAGCTCTCTTCCTACCTGCCTCCAGCAGGGCTCCGGGCACTAACACAGCTCTCTTCCTACCTGCCTCCAGCAGGGCTCCTGGGGCTAACACAGCTCTCTTCCTACCTGCCTCCAGCAGGGGTCTGGCGCTAACACAGCTCTCTTCCTACCTGCCTCCAGCAGGGCTCCGGGCGCTAACACAGCTCTCTTCCTACCTGCCTCCAGCAGGGCTCCGGGCGCTAACACAGCTCTCTTCTTACCTGCCTCCAGCAGGGCTCCTGGGGCTAACACAGCTCTCTTCCTACCTGCCTCCAGCAGGGGTCTGGCGCTAACACAGCTCTCTTCCTACCTGCCTCCAGCAGGGCTCCGGGGGCTAAAACAGCTCTCTTCCTACCTGCCTCCAGCAGGGCTCCGGGCGCTAACACAGCTCTCTTCCTACCTGCCTCCAGCAGGGCTCCGGGCGCTAACACAGCTCTCTTCCTACCTGCCTCCAGCAGGGGTCTGGCGCTAACACAGCTCTCTTCCTACCTGCCTCCAGAAGGGCTCCTGGGGCTAACACAGCTCTCTTCTTACCTGCCTCCAGCAGGGCTCCTGGGGCCTGCTCTCTGGGGCTGTAGAGGCCTGTGGAGGTTTCCACGGGGCTGGGGGATGAAACAGGAAGTGTCCCCTCTGTGTGGTGGTTCTCTCTTCTATTCTGTGCCAGAGCAGACTAGTTATTAGCAGGCCTGGGAGAAAGGCTCTGGCTCTTCTCCTCTCTCAACAGCAGGGCCAGTTTGTAGGTGACACAGGCTTTGTTTATATTGGCGAGGATAGGGGGAGGGGAGGGAGAGAGGGAGGGGGAGGTGGGGGGAGGGCACAGACACCAGTCCCATCACTTCCTTCCGTTCTTTAGCTTTTTTTATGAACCACCATTGTCATAACAACAGTGTGGACAGAAAATGACATGTAAATGGGTGAACAAAAGAGCCCTCTTACAAAGACATTGTTCCAACATTATGTAGAGAAACTCCAGATTTATAGACACGGTTAAAGCACCGCATCTGGTGTATCTCCTCTTCAATGTGAAGCACCGTGTAAAAGTGGTCTGACTGACTAGTCTAATCTCGGAGCTTGGTCTGCTCTGCCAAATCCCCCTATCTCTCCTCTCTCTCCTTCTCTGTGTAAGTCAGGTCACATTAAACAAGCCTGTGTGTTTTGACCCTGATCAGCAAAGAACAGTCTTTCTCACACTCCTCAGACCTCTGGTTTCCTAAGATCAATCCGGTGCATGTGTGTGTGCTGTAGAGGGAGTGTGTGTGTATGCTTGTGTGTGTGTGTGTGGTGCCTGCGTGTATGTGTGCACACCAACTGCACCCCCTTGTTTATCCCCCCAGTACTGTGGCTAGTGTCAGAAAATGTACTTTGTCATGACAACCGGCTGTGTGGGCCTTCAACAGGAAGCCTCGCTGCACTGTTTCACAACCTCACTCGAAACAGGAACCAAGTGAAGTTGAGTACCCGGCTACCCTTTACCACATCGCTCCATTCACTTCTCTGCCATGCCATGAGTACCAGCCTGCAGCCAGAGCAGGCACGAGGCGCAAGAGGGCCCCTGGGACCCCCTAGAGGGGAAGAGGTATGGCGAACGTCTGTTTTGGGCACAGCTTGTGTCAGCGTGTTTAGCACTGGTCTGTGAGGGCATTTATATGCAAATGATAAACAACCAATTGGGTGGCTAATTACACTGGGGCTATTGTGTCAGTGCCAGCCTGGTTGAGGAGAGGAGAGGCAGGGAGTTTTACTAACACGTCAGGCCTGGTCTGGACTTCCCCCAGCTTGTTTACTCATTGTCTTTCCTTATTGCCCCCTCATTGACACTCCCCCTTTGTGTTGGAGGGGCTATTTCCCTTCATGCTGGCTCCTCCCCATTTGGTGTAGTGCAGAGTTAATGTACTAGATTAAAGAGGCAGTACACCAGCCCTGTTTATTCCCTCTTTTCATCCTTGCCTCCCACCCTGTTCTCCTCTCTTCTGTTCTCTCCCAGCCCAGCCAGGTCACAGACAGACTCAGGAATCAGCAGCCTGTTATCTCTCTCCCTCCCACTATGAAATGCTCTGCTAATTACTGGGGGTGTTAAAAATGCATTTAGGTCAGGTTTTTAATGCCATGCAAATTTATGAGCAGACGGAAGCAAATATTAACTTGTAGAGCTACTGACAGTCATTGACTGGGGACAAAGGTACACCAATCTTAACTGACAAATGGCAGGGTTCCTCAATGTGCTCCGGTGTCGTCTCCCTGCGCTAGCTGTTGTCAGGGGCTGGCAGGCAGGAGGAGTAAGGGCAGCAGGGGAGCTGGGAGCACACAGTCAGCTCAGGCTCCTACTAGAGGCCCAGGCTTCCTCAGGCCTACTGTCAATGCTTATGCACACTGTTACCATAGTCTATCTTGTCCTTTATTGCATTGCTGCGTGTACTATCAGAGTAAACTCACACAACATAACTAGCTGGTTCACTGTAGTTTTCATTTTTGAAACAGGTAAAGATATTACACCTTTTCCTGACCTCCTCTACATCCCACTGTGTTTGTATGTCAGATGGCAAAGGTGAAAGATGGTATATTACAGACTCGGTGAACGCCGCAGCACAGCACTGTACTTTTGATGGTGTCTGTCTTGGCTTAGTGGAGCAGCACTGAGAAGTGTCAAGCCCTGATGACCCCATGGACTCTGGAATAAAGAGGATGGATGGCTGATAGAAGGCCTGGGGAGTCAGGGCCAGGCTAGGCCAGGGGCAGCATGCCCCTTGGACACCCAGGACCAGGCCCAGCCGCCCAGCTGTCCTACGGCGTGACTCCACTGTGACAGCCAATCCACAGAATGAGCTGCCTTGTTGATGGAGACGTATCTCTCTCTCCCCCGCCTTCCCTCCCTCAGAAATGACAGCAGTGCTGTCAGTAATTACCATTGATAGAATTATGAAAGGGACTAGAGATGCAAAGAGGCTACAGAGGGCGAGGTAGAAGGAGAGAGGGAAACCTTCCATTTTGAATAGAGAGGTAGTCGCAGGCATCCTGACATGAGACAAAATGGGTTAGCAGCGTGGAGTTTGAGCCTGGCCAGATCCCCCGGTACTGAAGACAAAGGTTGACCTCATCAAAGTTGGAGCAGCTAGATGAGCTGTAGTTCTCTGCTGTGCAGATGTACAGGTCATCCCTCTGCAGCCGTTTCTCCTGCAATTAAAAGCAAATTACTAGTGGTGCCTCTTTTGTCATTCCAAATAAACAACTATTGTGTGTGTGTATGTATGAGTCTGTGTGTGTATCTCACCACATTCTTGAATCTCTGCTGAATAAACAGCCATTTCAGACCGGGCCTGCTGCATTCCTGGGGAATCATTTGGCTTACGCTAAGACAAAGAACGAAGGAGAGCTGAAGAGAGAGAGATCAGGTTTTGGTGTTGCTTTTTCCCCTGTTCTGCCACTTGGGTTTCGCCGCCATGTTGCGTGGGTAGCCGGCACCTGTGGCCCTCACCACGCTAATTACACCCACCCATGAACACACACACACGCACACAGTGGGGGAGACTGTTTGCTGGCCAAGGCAGGCTGGATCAAAGGGCGTGTATGAGGGAGCCAGGGCACCTCGTAGAAAGCAGCTGCTCCTCGCTGTCTCTCCCTCTCACCCCGGCCTGACAGCAGCTAGAAATATGAGGCCTCTCCGGACCTCTGGCCTGGGAAAAGAGGACGGCCTGACACACACATTCACAAAAGCTTTTGTCTCTGCACACACACACACACACACACACACACACACACACACACACACACACACACACACACACACACACACACACACACACACACACACACACACACACACACACACACACACACACACACACACACACACACACACACACACACTAAGAAAGCCTTTTGTCTATGTTCATTCCCTCACATGGCCACAAATACAAATAGACTTAGAATACATTTCATTACATTCTCACACGCTTCATTCCTCTTTATTGCCCATTTAATGCCACTCTTTCATTTGCTGTTTTAATCTATTTGTGGGCCTTTCCCCTTCTAGCTCTGCATCTGCCTTTCTCCCCACCTCTCCCCCAACGTCTACAATTCAGTCTTTCTCTCAACTAGTCTATCCTTAACTTCCTCTGAAGGTGATTTTATTCCTCTCTGTCTTCCCCCTTTTCTCCTGGCCTGTCTGTGCTTTCTCTCCTTGGCCCTGGCTCTCTCTCCGGTGTGTTCAGGCTCTGACAGAGAGGGTGAAAGGCATTCAGCTCCCTAATCCGGGCTCCCTCCATCAGGAATGCTAATGTGTGTGCGACCCGCCGGGCCCAGCAACATCTGCAGGAGCCTGTGCCGAGGGCCCCCCTCCACCCAGGCCCTTTGAGCCGCTCACTCGCTGCCATTATTTCATTGTTTCACTTCACGCCTGTGACTGGGCGGTGCAGGGCGGTTAACCCTCTGCTGCACAGCCCAGTCCCATGTAGCCTAGTCCTGCTACACACAGAGGAGACAGAATGGTGCTGAGGAGGGGTGCAACCATGGCCCTGGGAGGAACAGCCCTTTCCCAGGACAGACCCCCCCCCTCAGCACCACTACTCACTCACAGTGTGTGTGTGTGTGTGTGTGTTGAGGCAATCTGTTTAAGTGTACAGACTGCAAGCTCTCTGTCCATATAGCTAATGGTGAGTTAAGGCGTAATTGCAGGATTTATCCTTTGTGTCCCACTACTGGACGTCACATAATGGACAGACCTAGTCCGTACGTCAGGCAGGGCAAACTGTTATTTGATAGGATGAGATGTGATGGGGGTGGGGGTGTTAGCCTATCAAATCCTTGTTATTAGATTTTCACCCGCCCCTTTTGCCAGGTTTTTGAGTTGAAAGAAATGATTGTTTGGATTGTCTCTGTTTTCCAAAAGATGAATTACTGGTAAAGCGCAACTGACAAAGTGAATCTGAATCAAGCCACAGCGCTGCTGATTGAATTACACTTCTCCCCAGTCAGTCCCAGTCCTGGCCACATTCCTCCATATGCACTCAAACTCCACCATGCCATGGACAGACAGACATATTAGATTTCTGCCTCTCCCTCTTCATCCATGTCCTCTCTATAGCTTTGATAGGTCTGTGATATGGGACCTGTCAGAGCCTGGCCCTGCTCTGCTCTCTGTCTAAGGAGAATCTCTGTGGGTCACAGACAGGTATGGATAATGTCTAGAACCCACAGCTTCTCTAATGGCCGGGGGCTGGGCTTGGAGCTACAGGCCCATGCAGGAGGCGGAGCTCCCAGATTGGAAGCAAATGCAAATGTAGCGTCTAGTAACGAGCCTCACAAGATGGAGGGAAATTACAGTGATAATTTAGAAGGAATTAATTCAAAATACTGACACTGTCTGTTGTTGAATCCGGCATAATTAAAGGAGGGAAGGAAAGTGAGTGCGAGTGGAGAGATTATTGGGGTCTTTCTCGTGGATAGACAGACAGACAGCATGGGAGATTAACTGAAATGGACACCCTGCGCCTGATTGAAATCATTTGAAATGTGGTGAGGGTTTAATGCAATATCTGCAGCTGTGTCCAGGGAGGGAGGGGTGTGTGTGTGTGTGTGTGTGTGTGTGTCACCACTCCATGACTAGCTAGACTGTTATGACAGGTTATGTTTCATTTCAACCTCCCCATTTTGAGTTGGCCAGCCAATAGCAGGGAGGTGTTACCAATGCATCGTTCATGTTGGAGCTATTTTGGCCATTTTTATCAAAGCCACGATTAATCATTACCTTTGTGCGAAGCAGAGTCGCTGTTACCATGGGGACCCAAATGATCCGCACTGCTTTGCATATCAACAGAAAAAGTTGCCAAGAGCTAGGTGGAGGCCTTAACTGCAACCAACCTGCCTGGATCTAAAGAGAGCTCCATGGAACAGGCCCTTCTCTCAGCCCCTCTACTCTCCTCCTCTGACAGGCCTGTTAGTGGGCAGAAACAGACAAATAGTCTTCAAACAAAGCTCTCCCCCAATATTCAAGATGGTGCCTAATGACCACGGCTAGTTTAAAGCATAGAGGACAAAACAAGTAATGAATGTGTTAGTACTCACAGTACTTAAGAAGTCCCATTTCCATTTAATTTATTTCCCTTTATATCAGATGTGTCTTTTGATTATGTTGTTCGGATGTGAATTACAAAGTTCATTTAATTTAGATCTTACATTTCTCAAAAGGAATTTTTCAAATGAGCGAGTCGCCCAGATCTGTCCTTGTGCATGTTAATTCCTTCAGAAGTCAGTCTTGTGGTGTTCAGACGCCATGGGGACTACCCTAAAATACAATAGGGGACTTTGAATAAATTGTGTATGTGCTCTCCTCTCTTCTGTATCCAGCCCAGACTAGGCTGTCCTCAGCCCCTATCAGTGCTCATTCACACCAGGGACCTGAGGAATGTCCTCCATTTTAGGATCAGACCACATGCCCCGACAGGCCTCCAGACACCTCCTCTACATTCACAACAACAGCAGCATCACACATTGTTGTATACTGTTATCATGAACAGTCAACATGGATGCCACCTCTGGATAGTTTTAGTAGCTAGATGTCTATGCTGCGCCATCTTCCATATGGTTTTCTGCAGCACATGATATATGATTTCCTATGTAAATAAGTAACTAGGTTTGTAGCCTCTCATCCCAGGGTTTTCTTGGTGGTTTAAAAGGCTCGATGCAGCCAAATTGGATCTGGGTATGTAAATAACACTCTGATGTTTAATGAGAAACAAAGTTGGCTAATTATAGCAGCTGGGAGAAAGACGAGGAGGACAGTGGGAAATGTTTCCATCACTCCCAGGGTCTATAGATTACTGCCTAATTGCCTAAATCGAATCAGACCGAGGCATTAGCTAGCTAGCGAGGAGGACGCGGTGACTGAGAGAAAGATAGAGACCGAGAGGGAGGATGGCGTGATTGCACAGACCCATGGGTGATTCTCAGGAAGGACAAGCTCTCATGGACTCTGGTATGGTCCAGCACAGAGCGTGACTCAAAGCTATTTGTTTCAGTGAGCACACCTTTCAATTGGCTATGTGATGACCTTTTTAGTGCCCCTCCCCATGACTCAGTGTTGTGGTTTTAGGCCTGATATGTCTCCCATGCTAGCCCAGTGTCAGTCCCTCCTGCCCCCCACCCCCCAGGTATTGATGTGGAGATGAGCATGGCACTATAATCTCCGCTGGCACGCCAGCCAGCTGCTGAGCTGATTCATACTCGCAGGCGGAAGTTTTTCAGCTGTAATTACATGTAATTCTGACGCATGTTTATGCTGGGCCCAGCCAGAGAACTTCTCTCCTAATGACTAAGTAGCACTTAACATTCCTCCTAAACATTTATCACCGCATTCTTTTTTGACCTTTTTTATTTTTGTAGGTCAGCACCTGAAACATTTGATGGGAAAAGAATGGTATTTATGTGATATTTGCAGTTAGATGATTAGATGAACATGCCATGATGTCCTGTCTAACAGAGGGAGTTTGGTGGAGGGTAGCGTAGTGAAATGTGATCTTTTGAGGATAAACGTTGTGAACAGACCGTGTCTATAAATCCCAGCTTGTGTTTCCTCTCGTTTATTTCTGTGGATGAAGGAAAGAGGAGTAGAAGGAAAATAACTTGTTTACTTTACCACAGTTAATTCCTCTAATTCCTCTCAATGGTGGTGTGTGAATATAAAGGATATTTCTGGCCATAGCAGCTAAATGCCTGTGCTGGTTGGGAGTGCAGTGCTCTGTCAGTAGTAGGCTGTACAGTGTGGGGGGAATAAGAAGAAGCCCCATTGGATCCCTTTCATCCTAGGAGTGCAGTGATATTGAGGTCAGCTGTCCAAAATGATCTCATGTTAAGGAATCGGCGAGTCAGCAGGGTCAGAGCAGAACCGCCATGACGACACTTTCTCCACGGTGATAACGCAGCCTGCCTGCCGTCCTTCCTCCCCCTCCACGTCCTTTTCATGGGAACAGAGAGACAGAGAGCGAGAGAAAGAGAGCCTCAGCCTGCTCTGTGTCTGTACTCTTTCACAGGGACCAGGGGGGAGAGAGCCTCAGCCTGCTCTGTGTCTGTACTCTTTCACAGGGACCAGGGGGGAGAGAGCCTCAGCCTGCTCTGTGTCTGTACTCTTTCACAGGGACCAGGGGGGAGAGAGCCTCAGCCTGCTCTGTGTCTGTACTCTTTCACAGGGACCAGGGGGGAGAGAGCCTCAGCCTGCTCTGTGTCTGTACTCTTTCACAGGGACCAGGGGGAGAGAGCCTCAGCCTGGGGGACCAGGGGGAGAGAGCCTCAGCCTGCTCTGTGTCTGTACTCTTTCACAGGGACCAGGGGGGAGAGAGCCTCAGCCTGCTCTGTGTCTGTACTCTTTCACAGGGACCAGGGGGGAGAGAGCCTCAGCCTGCTCTGTGTCTGTACTCTTTCACAGTGACCACAGGGAACAAAGGAGCTAAAAGAGGCTACTGACATTAATATAATAATAATAATACATGGGACTTATTTAGCGCTTTTCAAGAACCAAAGTTGCTTTACAATTATAGAAATGACAAGACAAACAACAACAAAAACTGTCAAAACAAAAACATGAATAAAGAGAGGGGTGGACTCAAATAAGGGTTTATGGTAAGGGGTAGAGTAAGGGGTAGGGTAAGGGCTAGAGTAAGGGGTAGGGTAAGGGTTTAGGGTAAGAGGTAGGGTAGGGTAAGGGGTAGGGTAAGGATAAGGTTTTAGGGTAAGGGGTAGGGTAAGAGATGGGGTAGGGTAGGGAGTAAGGGTTTAGGGTAAGGGGTAGGGTAAGAGATGGGGTAGGGTAGGGAGAAAGGGTTTAGGGTAAGGGGTAGGGTAAGGGGTATGGTAAGGTGTAAGGGGTAGGGTAAGGTGTAAGGGGTAGGGTAAGGTGTAAGGGATAGGGTAAGGTGTAAGGGGTAAGGGGTAGGGTAAGGTGTAAGGGTTAGGGTAAGGGGTAGGGTAAGGTGTAAGGGCTAGGGTAAGGGGTATGAGGTAGTGTAAGGGGTAAGGTGTAAGGGGTAGGGTAAGGTGTAAGGGTTAGGGTAAGGGGTAGGGTAAGGTGTAAGGTGTAAGGGGTAGGGTAAGGTGTAAGGAGTAGGGTAAGAGGTAGTGTAAGGGGTAGGGTAAGGGGTAAGGGGTAGGGTAAGGTGTAAGGGGTAGGGTAAGGTGTAAGGGGTAGGCTAAGGGGTAAGGGGTAGTGTAAGGGGTAGGGTAAGGTGTAAGGGGTAGGGTAAGGTGTAAGGGGTAGTGTAAGGGGTAGGGTAAGGTGTAAGGGGTAGGGTAAGAGGTAGTGTAAGGGGTATGGTAAGGTGTAAGGGGTATGGTCAGGTGTAAGGGGTAGGGTAAGGTGTAAGGGGTAGGGTAAGGGGTTGGGGTAGGGGTAGGGTAAGGGGTTAGGGTAGGGGTAAGGGGTAGTGTAAGGGGTAGGGTAAGGTGTAAGGGGTAGGGTAAGAGGTAGTGTAAGGGGTATGGTAAGGTGTAAGGGGTATGGTCAGGTGTAAGGGGTAGGGTAAGGGGTAGGGTAAGGTGTAAGGGGTAGGGTAAGGGGTTGGGGTAGGGGTAGGGGTAGGGGTAAGGTGTAAGGGTTAGGGTAAGAGGTAGGGGTAGGTTAAGGTGTAAGGTGTAAGGTGTAAGGGGTAGGGTAAGGGGTAGGGTAAGGGTTGGGGTAGGGGTAGGGTAAGGTGTAAGAAGTAGGGTAAGGTGTAAGGGGTAGGGTAAGGTGTAAGGGGTAGGGTAAGGTGTAAGGGTTAAGGTAAGGGTTGGGGTAGGGGTAGGGTAAGGTGTAAGAGGTAGGGTAAGAGGTAGTGTAAGGTGTAGTGTAAGGGGTAGGGTAAGGTGTAAGGGGTAGTGTAAGGTGTAGTGTAAGGGGTAGGGTAAGGTGTAAGGGGTAGGGTAAGAGGTAGTGTAAGGTGTAGTGTAAGGGGTAGGGTAAGGTGTAAGGGGTAGGGTAAGAGGTAGTGTAAGGGGTAGGGTAAGGTGTAAGGGGTAGGGTAAGGTGTAAGGGGTAGGGTAAGAGGTAGTGTAAGGGGTAGGGTAAGAGGTAGTGTAAGGGGTAGGGTAAGGTGTAAGGGGTAGGGTAAGGTGTAAGGGGTAGGGTAAGAGGTAGTGTAAGGGGTAGGGTAAGGTGTAAGGGGTAGGGTAAGGTGTAAGGGGTAGGGTAAGAGGTAGTGTAAGGGGTAGGGTAAGAGGTAGTGTAAGGGGTAGGGTAAGGTGTAAGGGGTAGGGTAAGGTGTAAGGGTAGGGTAAGGTTAGGCGTAGTGTTAGGTACTGCTCAGTATGGTGAAGAGAGGAGTGTCTCTAACTCGTGTCTCTCTCCCAGTCCTATCTGAGGGTGCTGTCAGAATTCAGGTGGAGCTTTTCCCTGTTTAGATAAATGAGATCTTTACTGTTCTTACTGACTATCTCCAGCTGCATGGACCCCCCTTTAATTCTAAACAAACATCTGAACTGCTGAAAATAGCCGACGGGCCGTTTCCTGGATGTCATGGTGGTGCTAACTGGTGCCTGAACAATCCTTCCCTCTGTTTCCGAGGCGGAATGCGATATCCGAGGCATGGCGTAGGAACTGTATTCAGGACTTCACAGTGCAGGGAGACCCGACTCCAGCAGATTTATCTTTAACAGTTCCGTTGGGAAAGCAGGGACTGTAAACAGATAACGGTGCTCAAGCAGAATGGACCGGAAGTGGGAGGTCTCGTTAGTCCAGACGTTTAGCTGGGGCACTCTGGGTGCCAATCTTAGGAAAGTTGTGTGGGAGTTAGTTAGTGGGCGTTTTTTGCTTTAATGTCACTGTTCAATAGGATTCCAGCCCCAGCCTTGCCAATGGAGAGCACGGTACACAATTAGCTGAACTGGACAGGGACAACCGTTGGCTTTTCAGCTGCCACTAGTAATACTGTCAAAACCGATTGTGCAGTTGCTTTCAAAATGTGTTCATATGTTAATGCTCACTAGGATGTAGTGACTATGTCTGCAGTGAAATGCCCCTCATATCCCTTTTCTAGCCTAAAATAATCCTTTAGGCACACACTGGCTCTCACTCTATCTTTCTCTCTCTCTTACACACTCACACATGTCTATAATTTATGGCTGCCGGGTCCTTCATCAATTGATAGAAGGGAATCCTTTGGTAAATAGAGTTTTAGACACATTGCCAAAAGACCTGGGCCATTGATTGGAGTGTAAATTAAAAACTTAATCAGGTCTCTGAGATAAGATTTATCTCCTCCCCAAGCAAATTACAGGGCTGACTGGGAGACAGGGAGTCAGGGAGTCAGGCAAAGAGCACTGCCCCCTCAGAGGGTGCCAGAGTTGGGGACAAACAGCCAGGCTACAGACTCCCCTCTGATGCTCCTCCCTCCCGCTGCCTATTGAACCAAGTTCAAGTCTCTCTTGATCTCCTTCCGTGGCACATTCATCTCTCCCTTCCTCCTCCCTTCTTCCATGACTGTTGACACCAGGGTATCTTTAGCATGCTGGAATAATGAATGTGCATTTCACTGCCAGTGTTTTCTGAAGTTAGGAAAAGACTTAGAGAAACACAATCAATGTTTTTCTGGTTAGCAGTCGTTGCCTCTCTTTCCAAATTCCCTTTCTAAAACACCCATTTCCTGGCTTAGATTAAATATGTAAATCATTAAACCAGTCTTTATTTCTTCAATAATGTTCTCATCTTGGTGAGGTCATTTTACACCACAGTAAATGAATGCACCTTCAGACACGCTACCAGCCCACCCATATACACACAAGCTGTGTGTGGTCTATATTTTATATGCATTAAGACAATCCTTTGGGTTGCACATTGATTAGATCATAGACTTTCACAGTAATTGCTGAGGGAAACGTTCTCTCTCTTCCTGCCTTCATTATTAATATTGGGAAATGGGTAGACATTCAAAATGTCTCCCGAGGTATCATTTCATCTGGGGAAAGAACGAGAGCCCTCTAGTCCTTTTCTGACCCCAGACAGAGAAAGGAGAAGTGTGACTGTTCAGAGCATAAGACACGTTCCCTAAGGAGACGTGGATCAATGCAGATCTTTTTTTCATTCATTAAAACATACATGTTTCTCTGTGATTAGTTCCAGTATGAGCCTCCTGTGCGGGACTAGAACGCTGCCATTATCTCTCTGATGATGGGCATCATATACGTCAGCCAGTAGAATGATATTTAACCTGAGAGAGAGAGCGCTGATATAGAGACACACTCGCTTAAAAGGCCACCGGTGTCCATCAGCAGGCAACCAACAGAAAAAGAGAGGGATGGAACCTGGCATGAAGGAAGTGCAGGAAAAGGACAAGGAAGAGGCTCAGAGTGACGGACTCAGGTGCCCATCACACCTACACAGATCTGTTCTGTTAGTGCAGTATGCATAGTGTGGTGTGAATGGTTTAGTGATAGAGGCCCTATAAGAGCCAAAATGGAGTCTGTGGATAGATAATGGTGGAGGTGTCGTGGCCACCCTCTCTCTCTCGCCGCTCTCTCGCTGGGAGTAGGAGGAGGCTGAGGGAGTCGGTAATAGGCTCCTTGTCTGATAAGCCCTGAAAATACTCGTTTAGTTAGTGAAAGTGCAGGGGGATCCTGGCCTGATAAACCCGCTGTTTCCCTCTGTAATACCCAACAGCTAAAATCAATAGGCGGGATAATTCTGCCGCTAGTCTCCGGTCTCCTTTATCTTCAGCTTTCCTCAACCTGTGTACATGGAGGGTAGGGGTTAGCTAGTGTGTGCTTGGATGTAAGGGTGTGCCCGTGTCTATCCGTTTATAGTGGGTTATGGTGGTGGCATTGATGTCATTAGTCCACTAACACCCAATATTGGCCTTGTTCCATTGACTTTAAATTACCTATATCTCTGTCTTTCCCTCTATGTGTTTAAAGGCTTTACTAAAGAGTGCCAGTTCCCCCCCCTCTTTGCACTCTGTTTCCCATATGACCAGCCACGGACTAGGAGGGTAAGGTGGGGGGTAAGGGGTTGATGAGCTGGGTCTAGCTCCCTGGGGAGGGTGCAGTGGGAGCTGGGAACAGCTCTTAGGTCAGGTGAAGGGGTGTGTACATCTGAGAGGAGGAAGTCCCAGTCAGCACTTTTTCTAATCGAGTAAGAACCCTGTGCTCTCTGTCAACACAGGGTCAGTGTCCTGACACAGGTGTTGGTTTGGGCTCCCACACAGTCAGGGCACAGCCAGAGCCTCACACACACACACACACACACACACACACACACACACACACACACACACACACACACACACACACACACACACACACACACACACACACACACACACACACACAGGTAGGGGAGGAGATCATTAAGATGGAAGATAGTTACAGGTCAGGACCTGGGCATTGGAGGGGTCAGGGTGATGACCTGCCATATGGTCAGTAGTGCTCAGTCACTACACTTAGGGATGCCAAGCCAGGTGAGTGTGTAGTATTCAGCCCTCAGATATTGGGTAGTGTAGTCCTCCACTCCCAGAACCAACATGGCCGATCCTCTCACCTCCCCATTTCCACATCCTCCATAGGGCTGTGTTATCACCCTCTGCCATGCTCTCTCACTCTCTCTCGCTCAATTCAATTCAAGTCAAGGGGCTTTGTTGGCATGGGAAACATATGTTAACATTACCAAAGCAGGTGAGGTAGATAATATACAAAAGTGAAATAAACAATCAAAATGAACAATACACATTACACTCACAGAAGTTCCAATAGAATAAAGACATTACAAATGTCATATGAAATATATATATATATATATATATATATATATATATACGGTGTTGTAATGATGTGCAAATGGTTAAAGTACAAAAGGGAAAATAAATAAACATAAATATGGGTTGTATTTATAATGGTGTTTGTTCTTCACTGGTTGCCCTTTTCTTGTGGCAACAGGTCACAAATATTGCTGCTGGGATATTTCCCCCAGTAGATATGGGAGATTATCCAAATCGGGTTTGTTTTCAAATTCTTTGTTGATCTGTGTAATCTGAGGGAAATATGTGTCTCTAATATGGTCATACATTTGGCAGGAGGTTAGGATGGGCAGCTCAGCTCAGCTTCCACCTCATTTTGTTGGCAGTGTGCACATAGCCTGTCTTCTCTTGAGAGCCAGGTCTGCCTGCAGCGGCCTTTCTCAATGGCAAGGCTATGCTCATTGATTCTGTACATAGTCAAAGCTTTCCTTAATTTTGGGTCAGTCACAGTGGGTCAGGTATTCTGCCACTGTGTACTCTCTGTTTAGGGCCAAATAGCATTCCAGTTTGCTCAGTTTTTTCTTAATTCCAATGTGTCAAGTAATTCTCTATTTGTTTTCTCATGATTTGGTTGGGTCTAATTGTGTTGCTGTCCTGGGGCTCTGTGGGGTGTGTTTGTGTTTGTGAACAGAGCCCCAGGACCAGCTGGCTTAGGGGACTCTTCTCCAGGTTCATCTCTCTGTAGGTGATGGCTTTGTTATGGAATGTTTGGGAATCGCTTCCTTTCAGGTGGTCTCTCTCTCTCTTTCTCTCTGAGTTAGTTTCAGTGTAATCTCTATGTCTGTCAGACTGGGAGGGTAAAATATGGCCCCAGGTATTAGCAGGCAGGGAGGTTAACCCGTGACACTGTTACCCAAAGTGCAGTGTATTAAAAAGCAGTCAGGGCCCCAGATCTCAGTATATCACAGGGGAAAGGCAGCGATAAGGCCTCCCACCCGCAGATCAATGAAGGTTACTGACATCATATCACAAAGTGAAAGTGAGTGCTGCACCCCCAGCTATTTATCAGCTGTGAATCAGAGGGGGTGGAGGTGTGGGAGAGAGGGGGGTAGAGAGGACAACACTCTCCACTGCTGGGGGCTCAGTCCCCTCCACTCCTCCCTCATTCCTGCTTCCTCCCACGTCTGTGGCTGGCTGCTGTGGCTCCCTGATGGCGGAGAGAGGGACGGATGACAAGCGGGATAGAGGGAGAGATGGCTGAATGACCCAGATGGAGCCAGAGGTATTGGCATTGACGGCTTCCTCTGATACCTCAGCATGGCCAAACTGTGCACTGACATGATTTCCCTCTTTCTCTCTCACCATTTCTCTCCCTCCCCTACTGTGTCAATACAAGTCGTTCTGTTTGGGGTTTGGATAGATATTTCCAAGGCCCTTATTTAGCTATCGAATGGCTGAATTTTGAATAGAGTATTATGATCATTGCTGTAGATATTGAGCTGAGGTCCCTGTAATCTCACACCACCTGAGGCGGCAACACAACTATGGAATTTATTTTGTTATGGAGTAGGATGTCACAAGAGGCGGTTTTACAGGATCTATTTGATCAGACAGATTGGTGACCTGGGACCCTGGGCCTCTTTACCCTTCATCTCTGACTCTCTTCTCTGTATGTGTCTTTGTCTCCCATGTCCTTCTGCTTGATTTATATACTAGGAGATTACATTAGCATAAAGTCCCCCTTCCTCACACACACTCCCTCACCTTTTACTGTGTGTGTGTGTGTGTGTGTGTGTGTGTGTGTGTGTGTGTGTGTGTGTGTGTGTGTGTGTGTGTGTGTGTGTGTGTGTGTGTGTGTGTGTGTGTGTGTGCGTGTGCGTGCGTGCGTGCGTGCGTGTGCGTGCGTGTGTGCGTGTGTGTGTGTGTCTGGTATTGAACCGTTTTGTTGTGTTAATGTATACCCTTGTGTGTGTGTGTGTGTGTGTGTGTGTGTGTGTGTGTGTGTGTGTGTGTGTGTGTGTGTGTGTGTGTGTGTGTGTGTGTGTGTGTGTGTGTGTGTGTGTGTGTGTGTGTGTGTGTGTGTGTGTCTGCATGCGTTCATGCTTACAAGTAGTGTATGAGTTCCATTTATCAGCTGCCTGGGGCACAATGTGGAGGATTTCCCCCAATGAGTTAGTGTGTAACTGCTCTGTCAATACATGCTTGTCAAGGCTGGGGAGAGCGCAGGGGAAAAGGCCCCTCACTCCAACGCACTGAAGCCACTTATTGAGCAGCCAATAGCTATTTACCTCCTGACAGTGGCAGGCTGAGAGGGGCCCAGCCCGGACAGGGAGACTCGGCAGCTCAGTCCCTTCTCTCAGGGCCTCTTTGCTGGGGCAGCCTGCTTTGAAACAGGCCCGTTCAGGCCCAGGAACCAGAACCAGTGGAACAGGACCTCTTCAGAGCAGAGGAAGAGAAGGAGGAGGGGTGTGTGTTAGACTGTTAGTGTGAAGCAGGTTGTCTCCTCAGTCAGAGCTCCTGGTCTTTGCAGGCCCTGGCTTTGTCTCCAGCCTGCTGCTGTAAAGCCCTACTTCCTCTCTGGAATCTCTATGTTGACAGAGAGCATCTGGGCTCTGGGAGAGTTTCCAGCCCGCTGGTCCTCCAGTCTCCACACACTACTGCTTCCAGTCTGGAGTTCCCCTCGAGGTACTCCTTACTCCCTGGGCTTGATTCCGATGTCTGTTGGCCTGTGTCTGCACCCAATGCTCCCCCCCCCCCTTCCTCCTTCTATCCATCCAGACACCTAAAGCTGGCACTTTTTATCAATGGGTGTTTTGATGGGTGTTTCCTTTAAGCTTCCCTACTTTGATTCGACAAAGAGAAGAATGTTGTCAAGGAGTTGTTCTTCACCTCCTCTCCTTTTGTTTTCGTAGAACTTCTCGCTCCGGTGAAATTCCCCCTCTTTTGTGGGCTGTGTGGATCTGTGTAGCTCGGCGCTGGGGTTTGGGCTGCTTGTCAGGACACGTTGTATGTACCTGAGTTACAGGGGGAGAGTTAACCCCTGCCATGCCACAGCACACTGAGGCTGACTCCTGACACCTCCTAACACACAGGCAGACAACCCCATAACAGAGAGCCGGAGCAGGGTACAAAAATTAATCAAGGAACATAATTACCCCCCGTCATCCCCCAGCTGCAGAGGTTCCCCTAGCCCTGCCAAATCCGTCATGTATTTTATGTTTATTAAGTAGAAATGAGACGTTAATTCCACACAAAAAGAGTCATGCTAGAGCAGCATCTTAAGATGGCCCGCTGTTAAAGAACAGCTGTCCAAACACACAGAGGGGGGAAAAGAAGAAGAAAAACACTTTATATAAACGTTTGACAACAGTTGCTCTGTAATCTGGTATTACTTCCACAAGCAAAGGAGAGGCCGGAGTCGGGCCAAAGTGAACTTGGATACTGTTGTGTCAGGAGGGAGCCGAATGCTTTCTAGAGGTTAGCCCAAGATGTGAGGGGCTACAGACTCATCTTAATCCAGGAGGCTTGTGTGTAATCGCTTTTGAAGTGCATGTGAACACAAGCAGGTTCAGAATTCCAGCCCTCGCCATGCCAAGTTCAGAGGGCTAGGACCAGGCTGGGGAGGGGAGGGGGCTAGGGGGGGTTATATTAGGAGGGGTTGATGAGGGACGATGGCAAGCAGGCTTGTCTATACTGCCTGGGGCAAGAGGAGTCCCCCTATGTGTCCTCCCTCTCCCTCTGTCTCCTGACCCTCCCATGTCCCAGCTGATGGGAAGGTGATGGTGTGTATCATGTGTACAGTATGTCAGTATGTGAGCTGGCAGGTTTTTAAGGGGAATTCCAGTGAAAGAGAGATGTGAAGTGAACAGAGAATTGTCTGTCTCCTGGGCCTGTTGTGGCCGTGGGGGACATCATACCATTCTCCTGTAGAGCTGTGTCTAGTCTAAGCCCAGTCTGTCTGTTAGAAACTCATGTACTCAGTACAGGACTGTAGTCTGGCGTGCAGGCCTCCTCCATGGAGCAGGAACACCATCTGCCTCTAGTTGTCTAGTTCTGTGGTTAGGACCTTGTTGTTGTGGACGTGTAAAAGAGGCTGTCCAGCCCATTGCAGACTCGGGAGGTTGGTGGGTTGGCTCGGAGGGATTGGCCAGTCCTGTCCAGCCCATTGCAGACTCGGGAGGTTGGTGGGTTGGCTCAGAGGGATTGGCCAGTCCTGTCCAGCCCATTGCAGACTCGGGAGGTTGGTGGGTTGGCTCGGAGGGATTGGCCAGTCCTGTCCAGCCCATTGCAGACTCGGGAGGTTGGTGGGTTGGCTCAGAGGATTGGCTCAGAGGCCAGATCCAGGACTCGAGGTTGGTGGGTTGGCTCGGAGGGATTGGCCAGTCCTGGCAGCCCATTGCAGACTCGGGAGGTTGGTGGGTTGGCTCGGAGGGATTGGCCAGTCCTGTCCAGCCCATTGCAGACCTTGGTGGGTTGGCTCGGAGGGATTGGCCAGTCCTGTCCAGCCCATTGCAGACTCGGGAGGTTGGTGGGTTGGCTCGGAGGGATTGGCCAGTCATGTGCAGCCAGGCACTTTTCAAGAGTGACTGAGCAGAAAGATGGAGGGAGGAGAGAGGGGGGATGTAGGCATGGAGAGAGAGCGGGAGAGAGAGATAGAAAGGAAGAGAGAAGAGTGTGGGGAGAAGGAAGGGGGGAAGGATTAACGAGTAAGGAGAAGTCATTACTTGGCAAGGGTGATTGTAGTACACACACACACACACCTCCTCTGGGTTGGCTCATAGACATGCAGGCCATGTCAGTGCAGGGCTGTGGCGTATGAATCACGTGTGCGCTCCTTCCTCTGTCTTCTCAGTCAGTGTGCCGTGGTGCGGTTTCAGGTGCGGTTAATGTTGGCACCAGATCTCCAGGCCTACGGCAATTAACAGGGGAGTAGGCAGGAGGCCAGATGCAACTCTACAAACTTTTAACCTCTCCCTCAACTAATCCCTCCCTACACTAGCAACTCTCTCTTGTTCTTTCTTCTTATTCTCTCTCCTTCAGTCCCGCTCTTAATTTCTCCTCCCACACCCTCCTCTCCATCTCTCTCCCTCTCTCTCCCCTAGTCCCCCTCTCCTTTTAAGTGAAGTCAGTGAGCTGACCTTTAAATAAGGGCTGGAACACTACAGCTGTTACCAACTTCAAAAGGCCGCTCGTTCAGAGTGGACGGGGTTGAGGGGTGGGGGGGGGGGGGGATAATGTGCCTATTAAAACTTACTTAAAGCCCCTTTTACTCCTGTGGCTCTCTGGGCCTAGCTAATCTGACTACGGACAGGCCAGCTATGTCTCCCCTTCAGCCCAGCCCAACTATGTCTAGCAGAAGAAGGAGAGACAACACAAAGATACTGTTCACATTGACCCTACTTTACAGTATCCCTCTTCTCTCTCCCCGACGGATGTGATCTTCCCACGATGCAGTGCTCTAACAGAGAGGTCACCTCAGAGACGCCTTCGCGCCCACTGTTTGTGTTTCATCAGCAGGTCACTTCACTGCTCTGCAAATGGAGCCTCACACATAACTGATTATACACTACTGATTAGCTCACTGCTGGCACCATAGTAAAGCCCTTTGTAGGCGTTTTGAAGTATTTCACTTGGAAGAAGGTGGCTTAATGTAACATTTGAATCAAAGCATGGTCGGTGTTTCAGTGTACGGTATGTACCAAGGTTGAATATGTGATGCAGTATGAATGAATGTCTGGTATGGAGCTGCTGTGAACAGAGACCGCCCTGAATCACCTTCAACCCTGATATTTCTGGAGCCTATTAAAATAGTTCCCCATTTTCATTTCAAACACATCCAGTTACAAACTTTATGGCATTATTACTACTCAGTCCTCCCCCTCCTCCCTCTTCTCTTCCCCCTCTCCTCTTCTTTTTCTCTCCCTTGGAGAACTGAGAAGCCCCAGTGGACTGCATGGTCTTCTCTTCTTTAATACGAACGCCGAGCCATATCAGAGCCCTCCTTCCCCTCCTCCCTCCCCTCCCTTCGACTGGGCTTCATCACGCATGGGGAACATAGTAAAGTCAACTATGAGAGAGGGGCCTATAACTCGCACACTGCAGCCTTATTTCTGTAGATGAGCTATGGCTCGAATGGGCTCAGAGAGGCCCATTCTGGGATGCACATTTTCAATCCGACTAAAACACTGAAAAGTCAGCAGCACAGAGAAGAAAAACAACGTCAAACTTTAAAGGCGTATTATGCACACAGTCTGTAGAGAGTTAAAACTGAGAGAACCCCCCCCCCGCCGCCCGCCCCTCTTGGCCTTCTCAGAACACAAGCAGCTGACATAAATATCAGTAACAAAACAAGACCAGGGGACAGCAGAGGTGGAACTGCTCAATGAATTCCTTTTGCACCCAAATGATCAGAAACCCACTCTGTTGTGGACGTGTGAAGCTCATCATTTGAATCAGGCCTGATTTGTGCAGAGATTTAATGCGGGTATAAATAGGAATGGACTGCTTCTTGTGCGCTTTAGGAGAGTTGTGTAACATTCATCTCGGACACTAACCCATTCCTATGCTACTACTCTTATAGTTAACCACATGCTTTGAGCCTGGCTTGATTTAGACAATAGTAGGTAGTTAGTCATTATAATGGGTCCATTTTGTCACCTATTTCCACTAAACCTTGTTTCATGACGTAAGTGTTAAGGTGTAGTAGTATTTATGTACAGTATGTCTGTCCTGTGTATGCGTGCATATTTATGTCACACCAATAATTATTCGCCACAGTAAGGTTCTGTTGTGTCTCTGGTCCACGCTAAGCTGTCATTATGAACATTGCTGTCCAGCCTCCTCCCTGTCTCTCTGACTCGGTGCTGCTGACACTGTCTTCCTCAGCTCTCAACGCTTAATTACAGATCTCATAATGATGATGTCATGGCTGTGGCGTCTCCTGACACTCTCGGGCCCATGGACAGGGCTGAGTTGTCTCTCTTCCTCCCCTCTCATAGCCTCTGTAGGTTTACCCTCGACTCACCCATCTTTTGTCTCACCCCTATCCCTCCTCTAACTGCCCTACAGGGACTCTTGTATCAGACCCATTGTCTTAATGACTGGTATCCTTCTATACCTCTGCCCCTTCTATACCTCTTTTCCTTCTATACCTCTGCTCCTTCTATATCTCTTTCCCTTCTATACATCTGCCCCTTCTATACCTCTGCCCTTCTATATCTCTTTCCCTTCTATACCTCTGCCCCTTCTATACCTCTGCCCTTTCTATACCTCTGCCCCTTCTATACCACTGCCCCTTCTATACCTCTGCCCCTTCTATACCACTGCCCCTTCTATACCTCTGCCCCTTCTATACCACTGCCCCTTCTATACCTCTGCCCCTTCTATATCTCTTTCCCTTCTATACCTCTGCCCCTTCTATACCTCTGCTCCTTCTATATCACTGCCCCTTCTATACCTCTGCCCCTTCTATACCTCTGCCCCTTCTATACCTCTGCCCCTTCTATACCTCTGCCCCTTCTATATCACTGCCCCTTCTATACCTCTGCCCCTTCTATATCACTGCCCCTTCTATACCTCTGCCCCTTCTATACCTCTGCCCCTTCTATACCTCTGCCCCTTCTATACCTCTGCCCCTTCTATACCTCTGCCCCTTCTATACCTCTGCCCCTTATATATCACTGCCCCTTCTATACCTCTGCTCCTTCTATACCTCTGCCCCTTCTATACCTCTGCCCCTTCTATACCTCTGCACCTTCTATACCTCTGCCCCTTATATATCACTGCCCCTTCTATACCTCTTCCCCTTCTACCCATTCTCTCTTACCCCAGGTGTCCCCCTCTCTCCTAGTGTTCCTCATACCCCCCTGATGTTTAGTGTGCGCCTGGGATCCTATGTGATTATTTGTTCTGTGGACGTGGTTATTTAACTTCCCTGCTGAACAAGTAGATAAGGAGCTCTACAACTGTTTTGACAAGAATGGACTTGTGCCAAAAAAGAGGTAGAATAAAGTGTGTGTCTCTCGGTCTTGTTAACCGCATCATTTCCCATCATCCTCTCTGAGTTTGGAATGTTTACAGGTTACACACTGTTGAGATGTAAATTTATATAAAAGGGCGAGGAAAGATGTTGATTTCTTCTTGTTGGTGGAAGTGTTTGAATTGTGTCGTCGAACCAGATGGTGTGAGGAAGAGGTAGACTGCATTGAATGAACGGCGTTAACAAACGGATGTATACAGGCACTTGAATTCCTCCCGCAACACCTGAGAGGTGAGGTAGATGGTGACTGCAGGCCAAGAGAATGTTGATTGCAAATCTGTGTGGATGTGATGTCTCCTGCTTCACTCTTCCACCTGGGGAATGTGTTACCTAATGGGCCACCAAACTGCCCCAAGACCACATCTCTTATCATAGATATTAGATGACCCAGCTGGAAGAGAAAAGCGCAGAAAAAGAGGAATCCATCATGAGGAATAAGACCTGTGTAGAGAAACAGGATTGAAGCCTCTTTTTTTCAGAGGAAAAGAATGGTAGGTAATGTTATCTTGTTCACATTTACAAGAATCCTGCGCGCCGAGGCTATGGGTTTCGAGTTTCTAATATGTATATAAAGTTTCACTGCACAATGGATCTTTTGTGTAGTGAAAACTGAACCCCCCCTCCTCCTCCCCCCTCTTGTAAAATAAAAGCATTCATGTGCTTGTGGGGCTGCGAGGACTCAGGTTTCTGCTATCTTTGTGTTCCGTGTCGTCACTCGCCCCCACATCTCACACAGGCAGGCGCTCTGCCAGTGCCGCTTCCAGCCACGGATTAGGGAGAATCCGGGAAACAACGGGGTCCTGACAAAACGGCAGCATGACAGGTAACCAAAGTTGCACAGGGGAGAGAGGAGGCAGACGATAATTACGGAGCTTTTTGTTTTCTGGGCACTTTTAGCTGGCTACTTAAGTGCCTGATCCCAAATCTGTGCCTTGTAATTACAGTAGTGGGCCCCATTAGGGCAGAGGTCTTGGGGGGGATTATGCTCCTTCTCTTCTTTCCTTTGTGTGTGTCTATGTGGGTTTGAGAGAGAGTGTGTAGTGTAGTGTGTGTAGGTGTGTGTATGCAGGCACATTTGTGTCCGTGGTGTCATTGTGGTGTCTATCTAGCTGGCTGGTCAGTCTCCAAGCTTCCACTCACAGTGATAGTCTGTACACTTCCTGGTCATGATCAGGCTGTGTAGCTCTGCTCTGAGCATGTGTGTGTAGTACATCAGGGAGCCCCTCTCTTCCTGTGTCACACAGCCACAGAGCCAGGCAGAGGAGCAGGAAGAGAGGGGCCTCCCCCAGACTGATCCCCCTGTGTCCACTATCTTCATCCCCCACCTCTTTCTCCTCCCTCCCTCTTTCTTTCCCTCTCTCCTTCTCCTCCCCCCTCTCTCTGCTCTCTCCTCCTCCTCTCCCTCTCCGTGCTGATGTGGGGAGATTTGTGGTGATTATGACAGGGCTGTCACAGTGATGAGCGGGCGGCGTGGCGTGTGTCATGTCGACTTGACGGGCCCTTTTGGTGTCACGTCTGTGGAGACGGGGCGGCGCCCGGGCTGGGCCGGAACAGGCACCAGATGAATGGAGGGGCAAGGCCTCTTACGAGCAAGGCCTCTTACGAGCAAGGCCTCTTACGAGCAAGGCCTCTTACGGAGGGATTTGTAGTCAGCCAGAGATCAGGGGGCAAAGCCTGGCATTGTCTTTAAAGGAGCAAGCAGCGGGCCTGAGTAGGCAAACAAACAAGACAGAGGGACTAAACCACTGGGCACCAAATGTGGGTCGGCTGAAAATGACACATCGCTGCCTCCACCTTCTGGGCTCGAGACAGTAACATGTCATGCTATGTGGTCCTTCTGTAGCTCAGTTGGTAGAGCATGGTGCTTGTAACGCCAGGGTAGTGGGTTCGATTCCCGGGACCACCCATACGTAGAATGTATGCACACATGACTGTAAGTCGCTTTGGATAAAAGCGTCTGCTAAATGGCATATATTATTATATATATTATGTGAGATCCATCCCAACCAGCCAACGTGAGATAGATCCTGCCTCTTTAAGCTGCTAGCTTTCTTAATAGATTCTTAAGCACGGGCTTTAGTGCATGTTAAACCAGGATTACCCAATCAATTATGGCCTGTACCAACTAGGATTACTTAAAACACTACATTTTTCTTGTTTAGAGGCTAAAAGCAGGGGAAACTAAGGGAGCGGCGCTGGGGTTGATAAGTAGAGCAGTCTACCAGGGGTCACAGTGGCTCCAGACATAGGATGCCGCGAGGCAGAGACAACACTCCAGCAGCATCATGGGTAGTGGACGGTCCAAATGACTGCACATCGGCTCATCTGAAGATTTGTAGAGCTCAAAATTTTAGCATACTTCAGAGCTGGGAAAAGGGGAAATGACACTCACTTTTGGTTTGACTCCAGTGACATGGATCCTAGTAGTTGTGGAGAAAGAAGTCAGGTACCTGCAGCATGTTTAAGGTGCTGCCAGGCCATGAGAAGCTGTGTGAATGGTTGGAGTGTTTTGAGTGGGTGTGGAGAGCTGTGGGGGTGAAAGGGAAAAGTAATAAATATACATGGTCATAAGCTCTTCATCCATCTAGTCTTTCACTGAAGAACAGAGTGAGCTGGGCTGGAGCTAACCTTCCTGGAACCTGATATGGGAGGTGTGTGAGTGTATCTTTGTAAGTGTGTTTGTGTGTGACCTCCATCCGGATCCAGCCCAGCTCTGAGAATACACACACACCCGGCCTCTCACTGAACTCTGCTTTTGTTTACATTTGAATCACAATTAACAGCTGTAGCCTGCTGTACAATGCCTAGCTAGCATGTATGGACATATACTTGTCAAACCAGATTTCTCTGCTCAGGTGTGTCTGTGTGTGTGTGTTTGTTTGCTTTCTCCAATGTGAACTACCGCACACTCTTAACATTCTGCTAGCGCTAACGCACTGAAGCCCTGTGTAGTCCTGTAGTCCTAAGGTGGCTCAATGTTGGCTGACTAGCTGTCCGTCATGTTAGGTCCTCTGTCTCCCATCACAGAGTGTTAGACCCTGGTCTGCAGTGAAGAGTCCCCTTTAGAGCTGGCCCTTAGAAAAGGCCTGGATGTCATTTTAACCTCTTCAGAGGGGTCAGTCCCTTTAAAGAGACTGAGTTCAAGACCATGGAAGACCTCTCTCACAACCTCTCTCACAACTCTACCTCCCTCACATTCCCTCACTCGTTCACCTTTCCCCACGTTGTCAGTCAGTGGTGAGTGACTGGTGACTAACAGGCCTCTCCTGAGAAGTCAGCTGTCTTAGAGGAAATAAAGAGTGATCTGTCTTTAAGTAAATTAAGAGTTGCCCAGCACTCAGTCAGGCCTAATAGGAATGTGTTATTGATGCTGGATGTGGATGGAGCTGGGGCCCGGGCCAGTGAGTAGGCTGTGTCAGGAGGTGAAAGGGCCTGGACCACTCCACATGGTCCACTGTAGAGGGACAAAGGCCAGGCAGACAGGCCAGGTGTCCTGTTACCCTGTTGGGGCTGAGTGGGGCCTGAGGCTGGGCCTGTGTTTATAAAACATTTATACATACGCATAAAACGTATTGTATTATTTCTCTGTGTTCATAATTACTGAGGTTCATTTGATCTGAACAGGAATGCTGTTGAATGGTACCGCAGTTTTTATCAAGTGAAAAGAGAGAGCCAAAAGGAAGAAAAGATCCCAACAGAATCCAAAACTGGTGAGAACAGCAGAAAAACGAAACAAAAAAATGTGACTCTGTTTGTCCCCATTTTTAAATGAATCCTACTTAATTAAGAAGCAATGAGAGGCCACAGATAGCATTCCTTAATTAGCTTAAGCTGCCTGTTGTAACCAGATCCAGTGCATTAATGACAACACAGGCCCTGTGAAAAGCATCATTGTTCTCCAGATAATTGTCCTTTTAGTTAACACGGCCAGGAAAAGGCTGTCCTTGTTAGGGGAGTTGGCTGGGGATGTGGACAGCCGGAGGGGAGGCAGGGATGGGACTGGGACTGGAACTGGCCCTGTGCCCGTCGTGACAAGCCCACTTGTGCCCTCTGCTGAAATCCCCTTGGCATGCAGGGGAATTAGCCTTCCCTGGGGTGAGGCAGGGGGGCCTTAATTATATACCCTGCATCTTAATGAATGAAGAGGGATCAATAAAATAAGGCAGATGTATGCAAACAGCATGCTGATTATGCTGCCTAATGACGCCTCGTGTTGCTGGCAGAAGAGACCTGGGAGGAGAGGGGGAAGGAGAAGGGTGGAAGTCAAGGTGCCAAATCCAGAGATGCGAATGAGTATGTAAAGAAATCTATTTGAACAATGTCAATATTCTAGTCTAAATGTTTATCTACCTAGAAACAATGGATGTGAGAGGTGTTTGGCCTCTGAACAGTGTTTCATTAGCAAGTTAGTTCCTGGATCAGATCTTATCTGGCTGGAGTTTTATATTTCTCTGGCAGACAGCACAGTGAATGTCAGGACAGACAGAGACAGAGATAGATGGGGGTTGTACGGGACAGAAGGGTTGGGGTGTACAGGGGTGGATGTGGGTGTAAGGGGGTGTAGGGCCAGGGTGGGGAAGCTGGTTGGTTTGGTTCACCTGTTTGGAGCTCGGCCTGCACCTCTGAGGTCTCCATTGTATCAAGCCAGCCAGAGCTGTTAGAAACTCTATACCTGCCTTTACGAAGAGAGGGAGCGCAGCCAAGAATGAACTGCTGCTTCATCCTGGCAGCCAACGACCATGCTGTCTGCCTCCATTCATGGTGAACATGAGAGGGGAGGGAGGGAGGGAAAAAGTTCAACAGTGCTGCTGATGAGTCCCTCTAAACCTCGAAAGGAGGGAAAAGGTGGATTAGTTGAGCGAGGAATTATGTATCTTTGTCTGGGGGCTCGGTGTATCTGGTCAGGTTCTGCCAGGAAGAAAGACAGTGTTCTGAAGTAAAATAGATAAAACACACGTCTGCACTTCCTCATCGAGAGAGGGGGTGGCTGGGCTGGCGTTGGGCAGCGGTGTCCGATTACACAACGTTTCACATTTTAGCACCACTCTCTCTTTTTGCTTTGTCTATGTAAACCTCTCTGTTATAAAACAACATTTAAGGGTGTTTTGTCCTTGAGGATGTCTGGAAAGAGCACCACTGGCCCATGGCCTGACGCCAGCAGCCGTCTGCTATAGCTACAGAGACTAGCTATATCATCAGATGTTTGTCAGTGGGAGTGGAGAAAATCCCACATTTGTGACAGGATGGGCATCCTCTATCAGAAAGACAGCAAGGTTCACTGTGTCAGGCCGCATTACAGTAATGAAACAGAAACTGGCTCCATCTCCAGCCAATGAAGCCTCCCTCTACATAATGCATCAGATGCTTTATAGCACCTGTGTCCGAGCAGGCGGAGGAACCCCCAGCATACCTCCAGAGGCCAGGACAGTCCAAGGAGAGACCAGAGAACAGGTGGTGACACCGCGCGGCCCAGGAGTATATTATTGACCAGGGTCCAGTGGCAGGATTGATTGCTTTATTGTATTGCCATGAACCTCAGTGGCCAGAGACCTCTGGTTAACCCTGGCCTGGCCGCAGCGCCACAGTGACCCTCACCTTAGCTAAAGAGTTATGTGGCTTTGACCTGATCCCTGATTGGGAAGGGGTTAACCTGCCCAGCCAAACGCTGGCCTGAGTGGACAGCTAATGTTGCGTACTCCTCATCTCTTCTCTCTGTGTCAGGCCAGCCTGTTGGGTAATTTAGAGGCTGGGGGTTGGCCGGAGCCGCCCTGCCACAGGACTGACCATGTGCCCTGAATCCAGACCCTCTAGACCCCAGAGATGACCTGGCGCTGTTCATCATGTCAGCAGAATGGGAGAGGGATCGAGACCAGGGACAAAATGATCATTCATCTCCACCAAATTACACCAAAAACACTGCATAATCAATACATCTCCATCACCCGTCCTCACCTCAGCCCTAATGGTCAAGCAGACGGCCGGGGCGCTCTCTTAGTAAAGGAGATTTATAGTCCTTACACCAAGCCACGGTGCTAAAAAGCCCATTTATCATGAAATATGGACGAGATGGGGTATAGAGACACAGCTTCACTGTGGCTTCACTACACCCAGTAGAACTGAACCCCATGCCCTCTCTGTTGCATTCAACCACAGGCAAATGAGCTGCAGGCCTAGTTGTATGGAGGTAGAGGCCATAGTGGCTAACCTCACACCCCAAATACAAGGAAAGAGGGGAGGCTGCACAGGGGTTGCTCCTCTTGCTTATACATACAGCCCCCCTCCTTTCCCCCTTCCCTGTCTCACCCCTTATATGACAGACAGACAGGTTCTCCTGCTATAACTCCATACTTTTAGCTGTCAGTCCCTGCTCCTCATCAAGGGGCTCCAGACAAGCACAGCAGAAGGATAAAACGTGCACTAAACAAGCTTGGTAAATAAACAGTTGTTTCTGCTACATGTCTCCCCCCCCCTCTCTCTACCTTTATTCTCTATCTTTGTTGTATTTGTTAGTTTCTTCAGTAGCAGCTTCAAGGTTTCCCTCAAAGGGACGTCGAGAGAGAGAGAAGGATGAAGGCTTAAATGTTTGACTTAAGGAGTCTTATTTTAACGATCTGAGAGACATCCGATCCCAGCTCCTCTACTGTACCTGCAAACAGCAACATGGCTCTTTCTCTCTCCCCTGTTTACAATGCAGTTGTATTTCTCATCACAATGTTTAGCTGTTTTATTCTCCCTGATAAACGGGAGGCAGGGATGGCGAGAGGAGAAGGGTGCTGTTTGAAGTGGATCCTCTCGTCCTCTTCAAAGACAGATTTGTAGAGGGGGGGGGGGTCTTTTCAGAACTGGGCCCGGGTTCTGGAAAGGCTCTGCTTGTTGATGCGCTTCATCCAGCTTTGCTGCTTTACCAAATGGGAACGTCCAGAAGGCCCCAGAGGGTTGAACAATCACCTCTGTCCATAATCAGCCTTCATCTATCCCACTTCAGGCTATATATAGACCAGGCCTATTTACTGACCGCTATATTTGGATCATTAAGGAGATTTCTCTGTCATCGTGTTGGAGCACGTTGTTGTCTTCTATTGTTTTCATCAGTTTCCAGATGATGGTACAGACGTTAAATGATGGCAAAGCCTCCGAATGAAAGTGGGTGATGGAGGCCCAGCTCCCTGTAATGTAATGGCTGTGCCCAGGAAGTGAGTGGTGTGTCTGTGTGGAGGCCAGCCTGGATCCTGAGACAGCAGGCAGGAGGAAGGAGTCAGGAGGTAGGGTAGGGTAGGGTGTTTTGTTTTTACAGGCGCTCCCCACATACCTGCCCATAGAGGGGAATGCACCGCTGCCACGCCCACGCAACTCAACTGCAGGCGCTATCTACTGCTAATTACCAATAATCATATAGTGGTGGCAGGACAAACAGGTGTAACCTATGTGCTCTGAGTGTCAAAACACCCTCCAACTCACCACATCTTTCTCTCAAAGTACAAGAACAGAACTCCAGAGCATAACGTATTAAAGAAGCACGCAATCGGCATTAAGGTGCTCTCTGTAAGAGCCTATCGTTTTTTGATGTCTCTGCAGAAAGCACCTCACTCCCTCTCCCTCTCCCTCTGCCCCCATTACATTGATTGGGAGGGGTGTAGTATTGGATAGGTGAGCCATGAACACATTGATCACATTGACCGGACGTGTGAACCATGTTGAGCTGGAGCTTTCTTTCCTAGCAGTAGAGTGTCGAGAGAGTGCAAGCGGAGCGACTGCTGCTGCTGGTAGCCGTTGAGTGTGTGTGTGTGTGTGTGTAGGTGGTAGACTGGGCGTGGGTGGGTGTGTGTGTCGTTGTGACAGGGCTCAGTACGGGGGCTTTCATGTGGTTTCAGGGGGCTAATAGCGTGAGGCACACGCCACTCCTTAGCTCTTTTCTACTGGGGCCTTGAGTGTGGCAGTACTCTTTGTCCCCCCACGTGCAGACCCCACCCCTCCTCAACCCTCCACCCCTCTATAGCCAGTCAAAGGGCAAACCGCCCCGCCACCCCACCCCCCTAAAGGTGCACCTGGCATTATAGAGTCCAGTCCAATTAGGACTCCCCAATTACAGGTCCTGGGCCAATTAGCCACCCTCTCATCTTACACTGCCCCCTTCCCCCTCCCCCCTCACATCGCTAATATTAGGGCATCTGTCAGGGATGGACCTGAACGCCCTACTAGAGAGCGGGGGTGGGGGTGGGGGTGATGTTCTTAACTGCACGGCAGGAGAAAGAATGTTCTCTGTTCCTGTGTACATTGTGTAGAGATAATGGTGGAGATGTAAATACCGGTAACAGAACATGTAACATGCTGCAGGTCCCATCGACAAACCCCAACACGCACATATATTGGAAGAAAAAATGTACTCTGGGTAATTTAAGCTGTCAAGTTGAAATTTGTTGTGAGACTCAACTTGAACTTCTAGGGCAAGACAGTCGGCCTTGCAGTACTTTTCACCTCTGTGACTATGTACACTGAGCTTACAAAATATGAGGAACACCTGCTCTTTCCATGACATAGACTGACCAGGTGAATCTAGGTGAAGGCTATTATCCCTTATTGATGCCACCTGTTAAATTCACTTCAATCAGTGTATATGAAAGGGAAGAGACAGGTTAAAGAAGGATTTTTAAGCCTTGAGACAATTGAGACATGGATTGTGTTTGTGTGCCAATTCAGAGGGTGAATGGGCAAGACAAAAGATTGAAGTGCTTTTGAACAGGGTATGGTAGTAGGAGCCAGTTTGTGTCAAGAACTGCAACGATGCTGCATTTTTTCATGCTCAACAGTTTCCTGTGTGTATCAAGAATGGTTCACCACCCAAAGGACATCCAGCCAACTTGACACAAATAGGCAAAGCCAGCATTCCTGTAGAATGCTTTCAACACCTTGTAGAGTTAATGCCTGACGAATTGAGGTGGTTCTGAAGGCAAAAGGGGGTTCAACTCAATATTAGGAAGGTGTTCCTAATGTTTTGTACACTCTGTATGTGTATATTTGTCACTGTGTGTGTGTGTGTGTGTGTGTGTGTGTGTGTGTGTGTGTGTGTGTGTGTGTGTGTGTGTGTGTGTGTGTGTGTGTGTGTGTGTGTGTGTGTGTGTGTGTGTGTGTGTGTGTGTGGTAGCACTGTATTGTATGTTCGTACTCGTGGCCCCTTGCCAGTTTCTTGCTGGCAGTTGTAGTGTCTCCTGCCTTTGCCCAGTACACTGGCACCCTCGCCTGAGTGGAAACTCACAGCTCCAGAGAGGGATTTCATTCACAATATGGCACTATATCTGGCTGCTCTCCCTGACCACACACACACACACACACACACACACACACACACACACACACACACACACAGAGTGTGAGTAGTGGAGACCTGGCAGCTGTGCTCTCCTCTGCTCTCCTCTGTAACATATTATCTCATCGTATGGGGGATTGAGTAGAGCAGTCCAAAGGCCTGGGGTTAAGATTCAGAGTGCTTTGGTTGTGATCTCTCAGCCTGGTGTTTCCTTTAGTATTCAGATAGCACTCTCCCCAGAGCTAGAGCTTGTTTATCTTGTTAGCCGGCATGCTCTTTCAATGTCAAAACAATGACATCATTAATTAAACGTGTATTAAATGCACCATTTTCAAGGTCCACTAGGCAGTGCTTCTGAGCCACGCACATTCCCCCCAGTTTCTGCCCTGCATTTCTTACATGGGGAGTTATGTGAGTAACAGTAGTCAGTACTGTGTGGTATTTTTGTTAGTTTAGTTGAGTTTTTAGCTGTGCTCCCTCCGTGCTGTTCGTAAGTGAGCATGGGTTATCTCTGCTGGTATCATGGACCTACTTATGTGTGGCGTCTCTGGTCACTGATCTGATGCCCATCTCTGTCTGTCGTAATTGTGTGTGTGTGTGCACCCGTGTGCGTGCATGTACCCATATGTACATATGAGATAAGTCAACATTGCAAACACCTTAGTTTGCTCACTCTGGCCGCACAATAAAGAAGAACTTCAGCCAAACTGCCTGCATGTACACAGAACAGCCACCCCCAGTGAGTGAGTGAGTGAGTGAGTGAGTGAGTGAGTGAGTGAGTGAGCGAGTGAGTGAGTGAGCGAGGGAGAGTGTGAGTGAGCGAATTAGTGAGCCTGTTTGGTAACAGAACCAACAGTCACCAACCCCCACAGATAGAGTTAGCCTAGCTAGAGCAGCGCTACAGTTAGCCTAGCTAGAGCAGCGCTACAGTTAGCCTAGCTAGAGCAGCGCTACAATTAGCCTAGCTAGAGCAGCACTACAGTTAGCCTAGCTAGAGCAGCGCTACAGTTAGCCTAGCTAGAGCAGCGCTACAGTTAGCCTAGCTAGAGCAGCGCTACAGTTAGCCTAGCTAGAGCAGCGCTACAGTTAGCCTAGCTATGGCTTACTCCAACCTGATCCTGTTTCCCTGGGGGCTGTTCCATCATCTGTGTTTGAGTTGATGGACGGCTGTTTATCTGAGCTTGGTGAATGGGGCCAGTTTGTCTCTCTCTCCCTCTGACTTTACTTGGTGTACCTCTGCCAAGGATAACTGCGAGGGTGTGGTCTAATTTGTCTGTTTGTTCTAAACATGTTCGTCGTTTCCTTTAATATAGGTGTGTTAGTGTTACTCAAGTCCCTCCTGGCCTGTGAGCAAGAGCCTGTGAGACCCTGGGTGATGAAGGAGGATCTGGGAGACCCTGGGTGGATAAAGAGTGTGTGTGTGTGTGTGTGTGTGTGTGTGTGTGTGTGTGTGTGTGTGTGTGTGTGTGTGTGTGTGTGTGTGTGTGTGTGTGTGTGTGTGTGTGTGTGTGTGTGTGTGTGTGTGTGTGAGAGAAGGCGCGAGAAAGCAAGACACACAGTAAGCCTTCAGGCTTCTCCCCATGTCTCCCTCTCCCTGAGAGATGCATCTTTCATTGGTTTGTAGCCCCTGATCCTGCAGCTAATTACTCAGCAATGTAAATTACAGTAGGGCTGAGCTGAGCCCTGGCCCCTACTGGCCCTGTCCATCAGCTCCCTCTCTCCTCTCTTTTCCCCTCCCAGCTCTCCTCCCATCCCTCCACCCCCCCTGTAGCTCCCAGCTAAACAGAACAAGCCACATCTTAGTATACACCCCTCTTTGAGGGAACCCAGGAATAAATCCCTAGCAGATGATATTTTCTTTACTCTCTCTCTCTCCTACTCTTTCTCACTCTCCCTCTCTCCATCTGAACTGCTTACCCCCTGCACCGCATGTGAAGTTCAGAGTGAAAACATCTTTGGTTAATATTTAACTGCTAGGTCCTGGGGTAGATGGGTGGAGAGCGGAGAACTAGGCTAGTTGGACACACACACACAAACGAACACACAGCGCCTTAGTGAAGATGTGTGTCTGTTCTCTGAGGAATGTGTGGGTTCTCTTCCAGCCTTTGACCTTCAGACCCCAGGCTGACATGTGACTGAGATTCTTCAGCTCTACAGAGGGCTGCAGGACACACACACAGACACAACACACAGACACAACACACACACACTTGTATCTAGCCTGTCTGAAATAGAAGCTAGTCACTCGGGAGCAGTAGTAACATCCTGCACTGTGCCCACAGCCCTCCCCAATGAGATAAGACTCAAACCACAAACAAATAAAGAGCATTGAATTGGCTATAGGTGGAGGACCAGTGACTGTTCTAAGATGGTGCTGGGGCTGTAGTTCTCCCTGTGGAGCGTGGGTACTGTAGTGTTTCTCTCCTCGGCTCGGCTAGCTGCGCTCGGTGGGCCGCCCAGCTGGGAGCCAGATGTGGCAGGCATGTCATGTGGTGCTGGAAGGCAGGAGATAAGAGAGGCAGGGCCCGGTCTCTGGTTCGGGTCTGCTCCGCAGCGGTTCAACTAGATGTTGCGGTCGGTACGATCTGAACTTTGACAGGTTGTGTCATGCTTAATGCCTCACTTCCCAAATACAGCTCAGTAGGGCTGATTTATATCTAACAGGTGCTGCAGTGGGCAGGCAGTGCAGGGAGTGGGATGAGAGGAGCGGTGGAGAGCGAGAGGAGAGGACGGCATGTGGCCATTTCATTAAGGCGGTAGAGCCAAGGGGAACAAGGGCTACAGTGTGTGTATGGAGACGAGGGGCAGGACTCTGCTCTTTCTCAAACACAGCCACAGTCCACGGCCCCTCAGCTTGGCCTGCCTGGCTGGTTGTCACTTCACTCACTGCCTAGATCAAGCCCAATGAATAGAGGGAGGAGGAAGAGGGGACTCACAAACACTTCTCATGCTTCTTACAATATCAGACTGTTTTTCTTCCTGTCTCTCTGTTTCCTCTCTCTATCTCTGTTTCCCTCCCCCTCTCTCTCTCCATTTCCTCCCTCTCGCTCTGCCCCCTCTCTCTCTGTACCCCCCACCCCTCTGTCTCTCTCTGTCTCTCTCTGTCTCTCTCTTTCTCTCTCTCTCTCTCTCTCTCTCTCTCTCTCTCTCTCTCTCTCTCTCTCTCTCTCTCTCTCCCTCTCTCTCTCTCTCTCCCTCTCTCTCTCTCTCTCTCTCTCTCCCTCTCTCTCTCTCTCTCTCTCTCTCTCTCTCTCTCTCTCTCTCTCTCTCTCTCTCTCTCTCTCTCTCTCTCTCTCTCTCTCTCTATCTCTCCCCACCCAGAGAGGCTGAGGGACTGTGTGTGAATTTCCAGCCCAGGCATCAATCTCTGAGCCCTGGCAGCCATCACAATGCCCGGCTTGTCTGTGAGAGTTGACGTGCCAACAACTTTGATCGTCTTATGTTTTTCAGTGCGGTGTCGGATTTCCCCCCAGCCGCCTATCAGAGCCCTGTGGTGTCCTCCTCACCCCTTCTCACCCCCCACTGTCTCCCTGCTCGAGGGATCACTACTGAGAGACGCCCTCACTCTCTCCCTCTCTTCCTCCCTCCCAGCTCCAGTAGCAGTCCCAGGGGTCCGTTCTCCTCTGGTCCTGATACATAGATGGATATTACCCCAGGACCAGACCAGAGCAGAGCAGGCATCCCAGGCCGTTAGGACATTAGCCAGATGAGACCGGTCCATTGTTTAGTGTTTTGTTTTATGAGCAGGTCATTCTGTCTCTGCTGTTGGCAGTCAGTTGTTCCCACCCTGGGTATAGTGAGTCAGGTCCCTCAGGAGGTCTGGGGTTCAGTGCTGGCCTGGACTGCAGTGGTCTGCCGGGCCTGTCTGTCTTGGAATCTCATTGCTCCTCAGCCATCTTCAACACAATCCGGCTACATGGTTTGGTATGGTTACAGTAGGAACGCTTGTGAATGACTTCTGCTTTACTCCTTCAATTGTTTTTGCATAGCTGCAGTTTTCCGCAGAGACTAAAATGTCGTTTGATGTTCTAACACTGAACGCAGAGCGTCGAGGCCTCTTTCAGCGCCGCCCTGCAGGCCACCTTGTTACACACTTAACAACTTGTTTTCTCTTTGTGTTTTTCTTCCCTCTTCCTCTGTTGACAGTTCCTCACCGCTGCTCTGCTCTGAAGGAATGCGCGTCACCTCTCAAAGTTTAACTTGGCTTCTGTCCTTGTAGACCGTGGGGCAGGTTCTGAACCTTTTCTAAACACGGTGATTGCATCAAGATATGATTTATGAGTG
>NC_068422.1:69463635-69466135 GCF_023373465.1 Oncorhynchus keta | reverse complement strand
TAGGATGGGCTGGACAGGACAGGGGAGCTGGCTGGGAGGTAGAGGGGGCCAGGGGCCTTGGGGGTAGTGGGGGTCAAGAAGTCTAGTCCCAGTCTCCAGTAGCTGGACAGCTGAAGTTCTCTCCAAAACGTTTACATAGAGCCTTGCGATTATGATAATAAACAGTTTTATCATCGGCCTCCCAATCAATAATGTGGCTTCTTAAGGTTTAATATTTCAATAGTATTGATCATCTTAACAACTGTGTTTGCGGTTGGCTTGCCTCTACTGCAGGCCTGCAGGACAAATGTGTGTGTGTGTGTGTGTGTGTGTGTCTGTGTGGGGGGGTGTGAGCAAGCAGTTTTTCTTTACAATACAGTTTTTCTGCAGCTATGACTGTTTAGCATGTATAGACACCCTCAGACCAGCGTCTCACCTCATAGAACAACTATGTGGGATCTTCTCTCGTTCCATTCAGTCCTGCTCTATACATGGCTGCCTATCATTTACAAGCATCTAAGCGCCTATAACACTAAAACAGTCCTGCGCTTCTCGCGGCCAGTCCTCTTTCCCCCCATTCCACCCTCATCCTGTTGCAACCAAATGAAATGGACTGAGCGAAAACAGAGAAGTTGAAGGCTCCAAAAGCCCTGTAGTTAGCACATTTAACTTCCATCCTCTCTGGAGAGAAGGCCTGCTTCCCTCATATTTAAACAGAGAGAAACAGACAGATTTGATAATTAGTGAAAATGAATAAAAGGCCTGGCAGACTTTGATCAGCAACATCTCCCCGTACCCCTGCTGACCTTTGACCTTTGGTTGGAAAGGTGAGTGGGTCTGTAAGTGGGGAGTGGAGGAAGCTTGGACTAGGGAGTTGTCTTATCTCTCTCGCTCTCTCTCTGGGAGTCTCTTCTAAGCTGATCTTCCCAGGAATAGGTAGGAATGGGTAGTCATGGAACTAATCAATCAGACGACAGTCTGACTGATTAGTGCCAGACTAACCTTTCCACTGGGCTCTGGAATGCCCCCTGTGTCCCTGTGCATTCACACACTCAGCCCTGTGAGAAAATGTTCACAGCATGCTATGGAATAGGAGTACTTTTTATACAAGACCATCACTAATCAGTCAACTTAGCCTGCTTGTCTGTCTGTCTGAACTGGGGCAGAGAGGGTGGACGTGTAATTAACTGATCAGCCAGGTGTTTGTGAGCCTCTGTTAGCAGGTAAAGGAGGGCCCACACACGCACACACACACACACACACACACACATGCTCCTGCTAACTCAGGACCCCCCTGCTGTGTTGTGGCGCATGCTGTGCCTGCTCTGTGCACCAGGTTGCCTGGGGGCCAACGTAGGTTTTTGCGGTGTGAGCATGATCGCCCATCTCTGATTATACATCCATAACTTTATCCCAGAGATAATTTATGCATTTACTGAACACAAAGCTTTATCTAAACGAACCACTGGGGACAGCGCATGGAAATAACACAGCGCCGACATCCACTATGGTTTGTTCAAAAAGAAAGAGCTCGCGGCTGCAGTAACGAGAAGTTGTTTTTGTAGTTATTAAACCAGTGTCTTCTCTGTTTCATTTTCTACCTGACACTTTGCAGAAACTCGCTCCTCTGTAATCTGGAGTCCAAGGTCACAGATCAATTAAAGACGACTGTGATTGCATACAATGTTAAAACAGAAGAGTGGCTTTTGTGCAAACGAATCGCTTAACAAAAAGAACACAGCGAGGAAAACCAATGTCTAACAGTATGCATTTTTAATCTGAATGTATTCAGTCTGCTCCCCCTCTCCCTCTCTGTGGTGTGAGTGAGGTTTCTCTCGTTTGTACTCCCAGTCTGCCACAGCTCAACGGCCCCCCCATGCTGCCTGCTAATTGGCGGGAGACTGGGAGCTTCCTGCTGTGCGTTCGCTGCTTCCCTTCACTTTGCCACCCCACCAGCTCTTTCTCCACAACTGAGTAATTAACCCACAGCTAATGAACTACTTCTAATTACACACCACACTGTTTCCATCGCACCCTCCAAAAGTGAGGAGACACTCTGCCGCCACGTTCCAATCCATTCTGGAAGGCTTTGAACCTACCTGCTCTCTGATTGGTGAGGTTGTTCAGACTGTCAGGAGCGATATCACAGCCCTGCCACTTTGTTCAAATCAGTTCACCTCTGTTGTGCAACACGGAATGGATTAAGAGAATCTGATGATGTTGCGTAAACGATAACAGCATTCTCAAGGTTCTATTTCAAGTCCATGAACAAAGGAGGCAATTGATACTACAAAATCAATTTGCTCATACTTTCTCTGGCCAAAGAAAAGCAGTGTAAGAGCTGAATGGTAACATGCATTAATGCTGTGATACAGAATGGCCTGCAGTATACCAGTACACCTCCAGGGTGCTTTACTGTGCCATATAGCAGTCAGCAGGGCCATTTTTGGCCCAATATTCATCTCATTCCAGAATTTTGGCAGGAAATGTTTTGTAACTGCAGTGATACATGGTGGGAATT